>NC_133326.1:670747047-671004547 GCF_042186555.1 Aquarana catesbeiana
TTGAAGGAAAATTTAGGCAGACCCACATTTAACTCTTTTGTTACTGCCTACATAACAGTGATGTCACAGATTTTTGGCTTCTATAGCTGCTATATTTTACTTATATTTTAACTCCTGGCTGCCAGCTTTCTTGTAGAAGTGATCACTTCTACATGTACAATAATGTGCTGCATCCCCTACTCTCCTTCCCCTGTCCGACCCCCCCCCCCCCCCCCACCACCAGGTTTCCTGGGTTGACCTGTCCCACCTAGGTGCCCGACACTGCCATGACGGGTGTTAGGATAGCAAGCTCTGGGTGATCAGCAAACATCATTTCGCTGATCTCCCTTGGATAGTGTGAACCTAGAAGCACACGGCTCTGAACGCCTCAAGGTTCAGAGCATTCAGACCCTCGACCACTATGGCTAGAAAAGAACAGCATCTGCTCCATCAGCTTCAATGGGGTGCAGAGGTGACTTTTGGTATCTAAGAGACTTAATACCTTCTTAAAGAGAATCTGGCACTTGCAGTATGCTATCATATATTGGCTTACTAGCCTCCTGATGGTAGTGATAAAAAAAAGAAATATGTTTACAAAATTAAAGCTTAATAAAAAAAAAAACGACTGCAGGTTTACAAAAACTGCGATTGCTCCATACAAATTAGGTATCCGAGCGCACGCCATAGTGAGAACGATAATTGAGGGGCCACCATTCACTGGTAATTCTAAACTGATGAGCTGTAAAAAGCTTTTAAAGCTTGTTTTTTGACGTTTTACAGGTACATGCAATTTTGACGCTTGACATACTTGTTATCTATTTAATCGGCACAACTTTAGCTTTTATATTTTATAAAAAATAAGTATCATATTGTGCTTGTGTGCACTAAATTAATTTGAGTGTATTTTTTACTGAATATAAAAATCTCACCTAAAAAAACTGCAACTGCCACCATTTTATTACACAGGGTCTCTGCTTTCAGAAAATGCTTTGGGGGTTTTAAGTAACCTACAGGCCTGAAATTTGCAATATGCTCAACATGTGTACAAAAATGGAAAATGATTCTGGCAGGGAAAAAGTTAATCAAATTATGTATTCACTAAAAATTCACAAACATTTTGGGGAATTTATTCTCAAATTGTACCTCAGTCCTTTCTTTGTAATCTTCTGTTCAGCGGGGGTCGTCCTAAGAGAGGGAGGAGCAGAACTATAAGCCAATCAGGCTTTATGGCTTCACACAGTGCTCTCAGTATGTCACAATGAGTTTGCTGATTTGAGAAGGCACATCACTAGCATACCATACTTCTTCAGTATCAAGTAACAGGCAGGGGGTAGGTATTTGACCAAGCTGAGTTGCTTTAACTGTAACCAAGAACCTGGTTATGCAGTCTGGTAGGTTTAAGTAAATTTTATGAGTCTACATTGCTTCTTTGTTGCCCATGCCTTGGCCTATTTTATAAAATTCAACATAAAAAAAACAGAACAGTGTGTAATTTCTTTTTTTTTCTTCTTAGAGCTTTGCGTGAGAAACATTAGTGCGTTATTTGTTAGCTACTTTGATCCGGTGGTCGAAGATGAAGATCTTTCCTGTGTATCTCAGTGTGATTTAGCCTCACCAAGCAATGTCAACTGCAATGGCGGAACCTGCCAAATCAAAAAAGATGGAGCTCAATGCTTGTGAGTAAACTTGTTTTAGAAGCCAAAGCCCTCGCTATTGCTTTTATCTACCTTTTAAACATTTGCTGTGCATTTGTTTGCTTTCATTTTATTTTATCACCTCTTCTTAATCTTTCTTTGCTGCATCCTTTGGCTGCACATGATTTATCACATTTTTTGACTACCCTTTGTATTGAGTACACACACACACACAGCCTCTATGACTACAAGACAGAAGGGGCTCAATAACCACCCAACTACTGTTATACACAGACCCATAGGCATGCACGCAGAGTGTGCCGAGTGTGCCAGGTGTGCCCGGGCACACCTTAATCACCCTGTGCAGTGCCAATTTCCCCTGCTTCCTAGCGCCCTGTCTCCCCAGCTTCCCTCCTATCCTCTCCACCGACTGCTGAGGGAGATGTTTCAGAATAGAGAGTGGGAGAAGGGTTGCTAAATATTTTATTTACCGGCCCCTTCCTTTTCTGAATGATTACCTGGGACATGCAGTGAGGGGATGCAGGTGAGGCAGAGCCTCATCTCCCATGAACATTAAAAAAAAATTTAAAAAATTTTAAAAATCACACTTGGGGGGTAGGTAGCCTAAGTCATACCCCACCACTGGTAAAAAATTTGGGCTCCTGCAACCTATGGTTCCAGAGATGCGGGGCTCCTTGCACAGCCTGTCAGAAGCTACATACACAGCGGCCAGTTTAACGTCCCCGGCGGGGATGTCGGATTTTTTAAGCTCAAAGCGGTAATTTGTTTCGCATGGAAATTTGGCGTTTTATATTGTAGGCCTGTAATTCTTATGCCGCGTATACACAAGCGGACTTTCCGGCATACTTGGTCCGACGGACCAGAGTCCGCCGGACAATCCGACCGTGTGTAGGCTTCGGCGGACTTTTTTTCCCCAAAAGTCCGCCGGACCTAGATTTAAAACATGTTTTAAATCTTTCCGTCGCACTCAGTTTCTGACGGAAAGTCCGCTCGTCTGTGTGCTGGTCCGACGGAAAGCCCGCTCGTCTTTATGCTGGTCCGACCAGATGGACGAAAGGGCAGGGTACTGCATCTCCCGCTCGCTGCAATAGGAAAAACAAATTTTCCTATTGCGGCGAGTGCGGAGCATACAAGGCCCTTAGGTCTGGTATGGATTTTAAAGGGAACCCCCTATGCTGAAAAAACGGCGTGGAGTCCCCCCTAAAATCCATACCAGACCCCGATCCGAGCACGCAGCCCGGCCGGTCAGGAAAGGGGGTGGGACGAGCAAGCGCCCCCCCTCCTGAACCGTACCAGGCCACATGCCCTCAACATGGGGGGTGGGTGCTTTGGGGGAGGGGGGCGCCCTGCGGCCCCCCTCCCCCAAAGCACCTTGTCCCCATGTTGATGAGGACAAGGGCCTCTTCCCGACAACCCTGGCCATTGGTTGTTGGGGCCTGCGGGCGGGGGGCTTATCGGAATCAGGGAGCCCCCTATTACAGGGCCCCTAGATCCCGGCCCCCCACCCTATATGAATGAGTATGGGGTACATGGTACCCCTACCCATTCACCTAGGGAAAAAGTGTCAATAATAAAACACTACACAGATTTTTAAAATAATTTATTAAACAGCTCCAGGGGGGTCTTCCTCCGGCTTTGGGGGTCTTCTTCCGACTTCAGGGGTCCCTCCAGTTCCTCTTCTCCCGGCATCCGGTTGGTTCTTCTCCGCTCTCTCTGGCCTCTTCTCCCGGTGTTCCAGTTCTTCTGCCAGCTCCTCCGCTGTCTTCATGCCGCTCTCTTGCCAGCGGAGGTCCGGACTTCTGGCTTCTTGTCTTCTTGGCTTCTTCCCTCTTCTCTTCTCCAGATGTTGACACGACGGTCTCTCCGGCTGGACTGCTCTCTGAGCGCTCCGATGTGACTTATATAGGCGGAGACCCCGCCCCCTTATGCCGTGCTTTGGAGTGGGGGGGCCCGCAGGGTGCCCCCCTCCCCCAAAGCACCCACCCCCATGTTGAGGGCATGCGGCCTGGTACGGTTCTCGAGGGGGGGGGCGCTCGCTCGTCCCCACCCCCTTTCCTGACCGGCCGGGCTGTGTGCTAGGATCGGGGTCTAGTATGGATTGTAGGGGGTACCCCACGCTGTTTTTTCGGCGTAGGGGCTTCCCTTTATAATCCATACCAGACCTAAGGGCCTGGTATGACCCGCGACGGGGCTCGCAAGGTGTCAATCTCGCCGATAAAAGCGACAAGATTGACTTCCTTTTCTTGTCCCGTCGTACCCGAGTCACGTTCAAAATGAACGGACTTGTCCAGGTGTGGGCAAGTCCGTTCATTCTGAAAGTCCGCCGTAACTCCGGCGAAAGTCCGTCGGAAAGACGGGCGGACCTAGCCCGCCGGAAAGTCCGGTCGTGTGTGGGCAAGTCCGTTCGTTTTTAAGTCCGGCGCACCTGGCGGACAAAGTCCGTCGGAAAGTCTGCCGGACCAAGTATGCCAGAAAGTCCGCTCGTGTGTACACGGCATTAGAAATAGCTCACTTAAATCTGTCCAAACAAGAGTCTAGTAGATGTCCTGGGTATGATAAAGTTTGAAAAAACACGAAATCATAAATTATAATATAATAAATAACCAAAAATAATTATAACAAATAATGATATAATAGTAATAAAATGTATTCAATAATGTAATCAAATCAAAAACACTGAAATGTGCCCAGTAATAAGTAAATAATAATAAAGTAAATAATGGAAACTCAAATGATTAATTCCACAACCATTTATTCATAGGTCCTTCAGTTTATAATCCATTTGAAAAGATTATAGCAATGTGATAGGTTGTGTAACCATAAAATGTCCATCCACACATGGAAGACTCTACAAGGGGATTAGAAGCAAAATCCAGCAGGAGCTACAGAGTATAAAAGAGAAGAGAGGAGCCTCTAAGTATAGCAATATGTTGCTAAATGTTGTACTTTCATTAAATGTAACCATATTGCTACACATAGAGGCACCTTTCTTCTTTTTTATACTCAGTTGTGACGACGTGACGCTACTTGTATAGCTAAACATCACTTGTATATCAAGTCAAAATGTATTAAAACATTTTGCTGGTCTTGCAAAACGCATTCAAACCAAGTTACTCTCAAACCAAGGCTTTACTGTATATATTAGAGCTGCACGGTTAATGGTTAAAAAATCACGACCTCAATTCAACCCCCCTCATGATCCTAAAGAGGAGCTGCACCTTTAAAAAAAAATATTAAATGCCAGTAGCTACAAATACTGCAGCTGCTGACTTTTAATAAATGGACACTTACCTGTCCCAGGGTCCAGCGATGTCGGCAGCCGAAGCCGATCAATCGCTCGGCTCTCGGCTGCCCCCGCCGCCATCCTCGGTCAGGGAATCAGGAAGTGAAGCGCTGCGGCTTCACTGCCCGGTTCCCTACTGCGCATGCGCTAGTCGCGCTGCGCCTCTGCACTGGTCCCCGTTGTGTGCTGAGCACTCTGTGTTTCCCAGCACACAACGGGGGGGGGGGGCTTCTGCGGATATTCTGCGGCTGTCTAAGCCCGGAAGTGGCTGCAGATACCTGTATTAGACAGGTATCTGCACCCCCTCCCCCCTGAAAGGTGCCAATTGTGGCACAGGAGGGGGGAGGAATCCGATGAGCGGAAGTTCCACTTTAGGGTGGAACTCCGCTTTAATCCGGCATTTCCATGATTCATTCATGTAAATGCAGAGCCTTCTCTGCTCACTCAGCTCTCAAACACCAACAACAACAAAAAAAAAAAAAAGCCAGCAAATGTTTATTAACATTGTCGGTGCTGGGAGATAACTATAAACAAAGTATCACTTAGTTCTTTGAGATCAAAGGAATAAACTTCGGTCTGTAAATGGAGTCAGTTTAACCACTTAAAGACTAAATCTTTTGCTGACACTTGTTGCTTACAAGTTAAAATCTGTATTTTTTTTGCTGGAAAATTACTTAGAACCTCCAAACATTATATATATATTTTTTAGCAGAGAGAGAATAAAATAACGGTTGTTGTAATATTTTATGTCACATAATATTTGCGCAGCGGTCTTTCAAATGCAATTTTTTGGGAAAAAATACACCTCAGTGAATAAAAAAAAAAAACGAAACCGTAAAGGTAGCACAATTTTTTTGTATTATGTTAGGCCGCGAGAATCATGATCTTTATTCTAAGCAAAAAAGTGTGATTCTCATTTTAGCCACAATCGTGCAGCTCTAAAATATATATATATATATATATATATATATATATATATATATATATATATATATATATATTGTATATCTCATATGACTCACATTGTATAAATGTTTGTATGCAGTATTTTAAAAATTTAAAAAAAAAAAAGTTTAAAGAGATTTATGTTCCCTGTGGATGAAGGAGCACAAGGGGCAGCAGCATTGTCAGTCTTGGGACAGGGGAGTGTTATGCCGCGTACACACGGTCGGACTTTTCGTCTACAAAAGTCCGACAGCCTGTCCGACAGACTTCCGGCGGACTTTCGGCGGACTTGCAGCAGACTTTCTAACGAACGGACTTGCCTACACACGACCACACAAAAGTCCGACGGATTCGTACGTGATGACGTACACCGGACTAAAATAAGGAAGTTCATAGCCAGTAGCCAATAGCTGCCCTAGCATGGGTTTTTGTCCGTCGGACTAGCACACAGACGAGCGGATTTCGGGTCCGTCGTAGTTACGACGTAAAGATTTGAAGCATGTTTCAAATCTAAAGTCCGTCGGATTTGAGGCTGAAAAAGTCTGCTGAAAGTCCGGAGAAGCCCACACACGAACGGATTACCAGCCAGCTTTAGTCCGTCGGCGTCCGTTGGACTTTTGTAGACGAAAAGTCCGACCGTGTGTACGCGGCATTAGATGTACTAGTGTTAGATGACTTTTGGGGGAGCTCCCCAGTCGGGGGGGGGGGTGACCTTGGGCCTGGGCTCGGGTGCAAACGGGGCCCTCCAAGAAATCATGGAGGTGTCCTGGACAGGAACAGGAGGAGCAAGGGAGGACAGCAGGAGAGAGCACTGTCAGGCAAGTCTCCAGGGAGAGAAACAACTGGTCACAGCCAGGAGGGCTGGCGAGTGACATGCACAGGCCTGAGAGGACTGGGGAGGCACACCTGAAAGGACTGGGAGGACACAGCCTGACCATTTTGTGCTAGCTGTGACTGGAATCTCAAGTAAGCAAAGTGCTGGAGTAGCTGAGGAGTAATTGTCTGCAGCAAGAGTTGTGCTGGAGTGAAGACTGGAGTGTATATACTGGAGTGTATATAGTTTGCCCCAAGCAAGTTCTGCAAATTCCACTGGGCATCCTAAACTTCCCTTACCCCATCCAAATTCATGGGGGGTACCGCTATACTGGAAAAAGCATTGTTCATCACCAAACTGTTCTTGGATGGTTGGGAGAAGTTGCTGTACCCAGCAGTCAAATCCCTGTACCTTTTGCAGAATATCAGTCTGTCCCTGATGTTTTTACTGGAAAGAAGTGGCTTCTTTGCTGCCCTTCTTGACACCAGGCCATCCTCCAAAAGTCTTCTCCTCACTGTGTGTGCAGATGCACTCACGCCTGCCTGCTACCATTCCTGAGCAAGCTCTGCACTGGTGGTGCCCCGATCCCACAGCTGAATCAACTGTAGGAGACGGTCCTGCTGCTTGCTGGACTTCCTTGGGTGCCCTGAAGCCTTCTTCATAAATGCAGTGGGAATTTCTTTAATGGGATTAGGTTCATTTTCATGGCAAAGAGGGACTTTGCAATTAATTGCAATTCATCTGATCACTCTTCATAACATTCTGGAGTATATGCAAATTGCCATCATAAAAACTGAGACAGCAGATTTTGTGAAAATTAATATTAATGTCATTCTCAAAACTTTTGGCCAAGGCTGTATATGGTGGTATTGTCATAAACACACGCCCGTACGCTGCACTTGTGTTTATGATAGTACCATCATGTACATGCGTACAGCAGCGCAAAGCCAAGTTTATGTCCGTCCTTAGTCCAAATGTAGGGAAATAAAACTGGTACGAGGTGTTGCAGGAGCAGAGGAGTAAGTTTTGGCTTCTGTCTTTTCCTCCTAACACTATAAGACCCCAATTCAGGCTTCCTGAAATCAAATGTGGTGACAGAGGAAAGGGAGTGGGATTGCAAAGTAGATGCAGCATGACTGGCTGAGCCAACAGGAAGTAGAGCATGTGATGGCAAAGCTCCTTCCTTGTTCATGCTAGCCAGGCACTGGAGATAGGAAAAAATTACATCAACAAGACTTGGATCTGACAACTGACAATCCAGATTTTAATAGACGTTTTCTCTTGTCAACAGACATTTACAGACATGAGAAAAAGGGTTTTTAAACTGTCTGCAAAAAGCAAACTGTTGGCACCCCTGATGATAGCCAGTCTCATTCAACCCACTTAAAGTGGACCTTCACTCCCAAAATGGAGTTTGTTCTCTTCCAACTCTCCCTCCTTCCTCCTCCGCAACCAGCTCCCATCCTTGAGGAGGACCAGGACGGCGGCTATGTCACCTGAACAGCAGATCACAGCAGAACAATGCTGAATTTGCTGGGATGGTAAATATATGTTTTGAAGAGAACCCAACAAGAGGGACAAATATGGGATGGGGTTAGGTTGCAGTTTAATTTGGGCTGTTGTGGATCTCCCCCCCGGGGTAGCATCATCTCACAGCCCGGGCTCAAAGTTCTACAGCTTTAAATGGTGAGCATTACACCAAACACCAATGCTCTCTGCCAGAGGAAAGACCCATAAAGTCATGCGAGGTGCCAAACCAAGATGGTTCTCCCAGCCACCAATCATATAGAAACCTTCATTAGATGTTTTAAGGTGATTGGTGATAGAGGAAAGTTGGAAATAAGAAAGTTACATGGCAAGGGGTTCAAGATGTACACTCCTACTGCTCTCCTAATGACCCTGCAAGGTGGTCTATGAGTCAAAGGTCTATGAGTGCTATGGCTTATAAAGAACTCAGATCTCTTTAGTTGTCTTGTGGTCTAGTGTTGGTAGTATTGTGTGGTGCTGACACTGTTTTCCTTCTTCTCACAGCTGTCCCAATACAGACAAGTACCTTTACACCTATTCCAGATGTCGTGGAGCCGTGTTAATCGTAGCCATGTATGGAGGGGTTGGGGCCGCCGTTGCTGTGTTGGTGATAACTTCCGTGATTCTGGGGGTCTTCTTCTACAGAAAGAAGTATTACTACTAAGGAGGACTTTTTGTGATAATAGTGGTTCTCCTATTCCATAATGTGGATGGATCACTGGTATGTGAACTGTTTGTTGGATACTTTACAATGCACTTTCTAGCATATTGCTCATAGATCAGTGATTTAGGATCTGGTCAACAAAAGAGTCACTGAGGGAAATGTTCTGATGATAGCTATGTCTTTGCTATAAAGGAAACCTTTTCCATAGATGTTGTCATTGATTACTTCTAAAGCTGCAACTACCTGCCTGTTTGTCATAGTGAGTAGTGACCAATGGTGACCTCCAATACTGTAAGTCACTAAGAAGAACATGTACACAGATAAGGTCTTCTGACTTTTCTGGGTCAGTGATTTCAAAATATTATAAGGTAAACGCAGAAAAAGAGCTCCATAACAAAAGAAAAGGGGTCCAAGTATATTTATTTCATTGTAGGCACCCAAAGATAACAAAGCCAACACTTTTCGTGAGTTTTTCGGGTGCTAAAGGATTCCCCTGTCATTGGGACTTACATTGCTGGTTTAGTTGACTTTAGTTGGCCTCTTAGTAGCCAATGGGATTGGGGGTTTAAATCTACTCATTAAATAAATTGGTTCCTTAAATTGAAAACCCTGCTTCAGCAGCTAGTTCACAAGGACCTCTATCATTAATAATCTAACTAAATCATCAATCTAAGCACTAATAAAGGGTGGCGTTTATAGCTTCAAAATGTGTCGGCTTGTTGTGTTTGTTTTTTTTGGACTTCTGTGATTGTTCTGTTTGAAATGCCAATATATGCAATGACTCCTTAGACCTGGTATTAGTATGACTAATTGCTGACATGGCACCATCCACAAGCAGCTTTACTCTTCAATAAGTTGAGGAAAGTCTAAAGATAGCCCTGGACTCGCAGGGTTATCTCGCTGGTATTGTTATCTTAAAGTACTGATGTTGATGTAAATGGTCTGGTTCAAAGGCGGGCATCTTCTACACCTCAGAGGATCTCCACAGTCTCCTTGGCCTTATAGTGTGATGTAACAAAAATTTAATTTGAAGCTCCACACCATTGCTAAGAGGTCCAGATACAACTTTATTCCAATAAAAGTCAGGTGTACAATCCAAAAAAGTATCCAATGTGTTTAGGGGTCAGGGCTCGACTGACAACAATGTGAACAAACCAGAAGTGGGCTGGACCTACAATGGTATTTTTCCAGTGTGAGCATGCAAGAGAAGCCCCGCAGTGACTGTGAAGCGTCTCGTGAGATAATAGAAGACCGACACACCTACTCCAGGTGCTCAGGCTTAGGATGTCCCTCCTTCCATCCAACTAAGATACTTGAGAATTAAAAACGAAATGCCAGCAACTCTGGAAATTCTTCTGTAATCTTTTATTATAACATGACCATTAAAATGTGACAGCTGACGCGTTTCGGCACTTAGCCTTGTTCACAGCACAGTCACCAGAGAAAAATACAACATATAAATAGTGCAAAAAATAAAAGGATAATGCATGTCACTCCCACTAGTTAGATGACTTCAGTAATTAAAGGTAAACGAGAATACCGCTGCAGGTGCATGTTTCTCAGGAAGTGATAACAAGCAAGACATATCATACCACGAATCACTGAGACAGAAAAGAAAAGGAAACACGAATCAGTATAAGAAACCACATAGTTTAAAATGATCAAAAAAATACAAAATAAAAAAATAGAAAAGTATGCGTATCCCCCAAAAATAAAAAATTGCTAAATGTGAATCGTAAGGAAAAAAATAAATAAATCGCTAAATGTGTATCGCAAAGAACAAAAAAAAGTCAGTTGTTGTTATGAATGCTGTAGAAGCATTACGTCAATTGGGTGATGCTTCAACATATTGTGTTTTAACGAAAAAATCCCACACTCATTTTCAAACAACAACTGTCTCATCTCCTGGATTTAGGATGTGATATGGGAGTTTTCTTCATTATAATGGCGATGGATTTTCTACTGAGACGCAATTATTTTATTTTTGATAATGTGTACTACCTCCAATGCAGAGGTGCATCGATGGGGGCTAAGTTTTCGCCATCCTAAGCAAATCTGTATATGGGATGGTGGGAGGAATTGTCTCATTTTTCTCCCTCCAAACCCTTCATGAGCCAGATCAAATGGTATGGTCGCTAAATAGGAAGGGAGAACAAAAGGAGATATCAGATACAGAAGATAAACAAGTTGCAATGGCTCTGAAGTACCACTAGATGTCAGTATACATCAGAAGTTCACTGCAACAACAGAAAAATACAGTACATCAGTGGTCTCCAAACTGCGGCCCGGGGGCCAGATGCGGCACTCTGCTTGCTTTTATCTGGCCCTTGGGGCACTATTTCATCCACTGATACCAACAATGGGGCTTAATCCCCCCCCCCCACACTGAGACCAGTGAAGAGGCACAATTCCCCCCCATGGCACCAACGATGGGGCACAATTCCTCTGAATGACTTCAACAATTAGGTCCAATGACACCAATGATGGGGTACAATTTCTCCCACTGTGTCAGAAACCATGAATCAAACTGAGACAGAAGTACAGTTAAATCACACTTGTTTAATAATAATAAAAATAAATGTAAACAGAGTAAACGTCAAAACATAGCCAGAGTTCAGGAACCAAAACGGATAGTCAGACAAGCCAAAACGTCAGGGAAACAGAAGGAATGTCAGCCAAGCGAGTCTTTAACAGGAACGCAGGAGACAGTCTCTAGAGATGTGACCAAGGCGAAGGCAGAGATCATCTTGACTGGATGGCTTAAGTAGGCAGGACCAATGAGCAGGATATCATCAACAGGTGAGTCACTGTGGAGAGATAGGAGCTGGCAATTAGCCGACAGCTGAGCGGCCAGCTCAGAGAGGGAAGAGCTGAGCCTAGCCCTGACATACTGACACCAACAATGGGGCACAACTCCTTTCACTGACACCAATGATGGGGCACAATTCCAACTAATGACACCAACGATGGGGCAAAATACCTCCCAATGATGCCAACAATTGTGCCCAATGACACCAACGGGGCATTGTTTTTTTCATGCTAATGTTGAGACCCCTGCTGTACATCATAGGTGGGACACAGCAGTAATGAAATAGATATACTTAGACTTCTATATTTTACTTAGGTGCTCCTATTCTTCTTGTACCATCCATTGTTCACTCTCTGTGCCCTTCGTATAGGGAGCTGCCCAGCCCCAGAGAGAGTGATTGTAATCTATACAAACTTACTTTCATTCTTCGAAACAGAATCAATGTCAGTTCCAGTGCTTCCTACAGTATCTACATCCTCTGAACCTTAAAAGATGTCACGTAACAGCAAGTAACAAGCATTTTTAGTAGGAGGTTGGCAATAGCAATCTTCATATTTCTCATTAAAAAGTTTACTTTCAATTAGGAACACGAATGAATTACACAAGTTCTGCATACCTCCCAACTTTCTTAAATGGGAACGAGGGGCAAGTATTATCAAAAACATGTAGGCATAGGACACACCCCCTGTCACGCCCCCCTTGAAGGGGAAATGTACAAAAAAAGGATTGGTTAAACCCACAAGTGCTTTTTTTTTACCACTACTATTCTTTTATATTGGCTTCTGGAATTTACAAATGCAGCAATTTAGAAATTGGATGAAAGGTTTAGCACTGGTAAACACTTTTTTGAAAGATAAATAGTGCATTTAATATACAACTATATAGATCAGACCAAAATGAGGGACAAAAGAGGGACAGAGGGACTTTGTTCCAAATCAGGGACAGTCCCTCGAAATCCGGGACAGTTGGGAGCTATGGTTCTATAAATGGCCAATGACGACCTTTAAAACCTCAATCCACTTCTATATCCTGCACACCGACCATTCCAATGTTTTCAGAGCATGGGACCAGTGGGACTATTATATAAAGACTAGTCCTTAGGGCTAGCATAGTCCTGATCTGGGCCTGTAAAAATGAGGATAAGTGTAGTTCTGTCATATTTAATATACCGTATATATATATGTAACCGCAGTATAATCCTGAAAAATCACTGTATATTGTTAATTTTAATTTTTTTAAACCCAAAGTTTATTTTTTCTGTATAAAATTGTAATAAAGTACATTGACAATCAGAAAGGAAAGTCACATTGTCTTCATTTCAATAGACACGCAATGCAGTCATTTCAGGCACATAAGATCAGAGGATAAGTTCATTGATATCATCATTTTGGGACATTTTTGTACAGCGTTTTTGAGCTGTGACTTTTTTTTTTTATTAGCCAATAGAGAAAAATATAATTTGTTTCATCAATTGTTGCTATGTTTTTCAGCTTTTTTTATCTGCTTTTTTAGTATTATCGTTATTATTATTTTTTTTTTTCGGGTTAGGGGGTTGGGATTATCGTTAGGGGTTAGAGTTTAGGGTTAGTGCTAGTAGTTGGGGTTAATTTATTTTTATTTTATTTATGACTATGATTATTATTATTTGATTGATTTTGTTAGGGTTAGGGGTTATTGGTATTATTTATTTATTTATTTATTGTTAGGGGTTGGGTTTAGCATTAGGGGTTTATTTATATTTAATGTATTTTTTATTTATTATGATTTAATATTTATTTATTTATTATTGCTTTATGATTATTATGTATTTATTATTTTATTACTATTATTATTATTTATTTTTATTTAATTATTGCATTTGAGCTGAAAAATGCTGGAAAAGGCATGAAAAAACGCTCAAAAAGTTGCATGTTTTCTATGGGATTAAAAATGCACCAATTTGCCCAAATCAAGCTACAAAAGTAGCAATAAAAGCTTTTTGAGCTTCAGGTGATTTGGAGTGGAGATGTGAACCACCACCACAGAGAATCATTTATTTATTTTTTTCTCCCTGAGCGTGTTCAAGCTTCGAGCTACAAAATGCTCAGGTGTGAACGGGGTCTTAAGGCGTCAATATATACTGTATAAACTTTCCCGCACAAATGTAACAAACATTCACACAACCCCAACAAAACCTGCTGTATTTAGTGTACAGTGGAACCTTGGATTACGAGCATAATCCGTTCCAGGAGAATGCTTGTAATCCAAAGCACTCGCATATCAAAACGAGTTTCCCCATAGAAGTCATTGGAAACTAAGATAATTTGTTCAACATTGACTTCTATTGCATGCAATACCGCATGTGGCCAGAGGTGGGGGGGCACCGGAGAGACTTGGAAATACTCAGGGACCGCTCGGCTGCACTTGGAAACCCTCTGAAAGGCTCGGAAACACTCGGGAACTGAGAATTTCTGAGTATTTCTGAGTATTTCCGAAGGGCTCCGAACGGCTCAGAGTGTCACCGGCGCCCCCGCACCTCTGGCCAAATGCGGTACTGCACACCGCAGAGGTTTGAATCCTGCTCGTTTTGCAAGACAACACTTGCAAACCGAGTCAGGCTTTAAAAAACAAAAATGCTCGTATTGCAAAATGCTCGTATTGTTAACCGCGTTACTCACAATCCGAGGTTCCACTGTATTTGAATTTTCTCCCATGATCTCCAGCGCCATCTAGTGGCTTTATCCTGGTATTTTCTTTAAATCAGAAAAAATTAAATGCATTAAGGCCACTAGATGGCGCTTCCGATCAAAGCAAAGTTTTTCTACATAGACCCCTTAGTAATAAAGTATAATTACTAAGGATGGAGAGCGGAGGAAGGTGCCTCTGTCTCCCGTCCATTCATCTCCAGTGCAGCTGAATCTGGGGGAACCTGTCCTCTGTCCTTTTCTCTGTCTCAAAGGGGAGATGTCAGGGGTCTGTTTGGAACCCTGATATCTCACCAAAGCCCCCCCCCCCCACAACAGGGCTGATAGATAAAATAAAGAAATAAATAAAAAAAGAGAGAATAATAAGCAATTAAAGGTTAATTTGTAAAAATAATAAATTAAAAAAAAAAACTGACACCATCCACTCCCCCCCCCCCAAAAAAAAAAAAAAAGCATTGAAAAAAAAAAAACTAAAAATATATAAGTTTTAAAAAATGATAGAAAATTTGTAAAAAATAAAATTGTAAAAAAAAAAATAGTGCCCATCAGTGCCACCTATCAGTGCCCATCAGCACTGCATATTAGTGCCACTGTCACTTGACATTAAAAAAAAGTATTGGTCGTTAAAACCGAGATTCCACTGTGTTTGAATTTTCTCTCATGATCGCCAGCGCCATCTAGTGGCTTTATCCTGGTATTTTCTTTAAATCAGAAAAAAATTGCATTAAGGCCACTAGATGGCACTTCTGATCAAAGCAAAGTTTTTCTACATAGACCCCTTAGTAATAAAGTAAAAATAAAGCAGAAACTTTAGTTTTGAATAGAGTGGAGAGGGATTAGAACACCTGTAGAGTGTTTGTTACTGTCTTTGTAACCATTAGGGAGATTCTCCCTCTCTATTTGCCAGATTTACTGTTATCCCTGAAAATAAAAGAAAATGCAAAATTTGGGGTTGTGAGTGACCAGAACAGGAATAGAGGGGGAATCTGCCAATGGTGACTGCCAGGAATGTCCTCTCTTTAGCGGCATTTCCTCTCACGTCCTGTTTTTTTGTTATGGGAAAATTCCTCAATGGGACATGAAATAGGTTATAACCCTTTCTTACTCAATACAAAATGGAAGAAGAAAAGTTTTGCCTTTAGTTCTATGAGGTTTCTTCAAAAAGTTTCCACACTTTTTTAAACTATTATATATATAAAAATGCAGAAACTTTTTGAAGCCCCCTCGTACAATAATGGGACCCAATGATATCAATCCTCTTTGGTTTCCAAATGGAATTCTGGGGATTATGTTAGGGAGAGGAAAAGTTTTACTAGTTGTTTCTTTTGGTATCTCCTCCAGGTTTGCCTAATGCCCTTGAATACAAGCAAGGTGCCTCACAGCGTACTAAGAATGCTTTCATTAGTATTGATATTTGAAATCGTACATACCCTGTTAATAGCTACATTGGGTATATGTACTGTTTTTTTGATAATCCATTTGGATGCTGCCATTATACATACAGTTTCACACACATATTATTCTTTTTTTTTGCTTACAAACATATTATATATTAAAAAGAAAAGAAGGAAGAGTCCATCAGCTGACAGCCGCTTCTCCTCCTCTCCCTCCCGCGGCTGTCAGCTGCTTTATCGAAAGGCTATATGGGGGAACGGTGCTTGTAACTCTCCCCACCGCCACACCGATTACCCCTGACTGTCCCCTGTCTTCTCCTTTAGTTTCAGGTGTCCATTCCCTCCCCCCGGTGTCCTCCTCCCTCTCTCCGTGTCCT
Organism: Aquarana catesbeiana; assembly: GCF_042186555.1. NCBI lineage: Eukaryota > Metazoa > Chordata > Amphibia > Anura > Ranidae > Aquarana > Aquarana catesbeiana. The sequence goes on from NC_133326.1 coordinate 670,763,179, forward strand.
CATCCTCCTCTGGGTCACCCTCTGTGCTCCACGGGTCCTCCTCCGGTCCCCATCCTGCTTCGGGTCCCTCTCTGTGCTCTACAGGTCCTCCTTTGGTCCCCATCCTCCTTCGGGTCCCCCTCTGTGCTCTACGGGTCCTCCTTTAGTCCCCATCCTCCTTCGGGTCCCCCTCTGTGCTCTACAAATCCTCCTCCGGTCCCCATCCTCCTTCGGGTCCCCCTCTGTGCTCTACGAGTCCTCCTCCGGTCCCCATCCTCCTTCGGGTCCCTCTCTGTGCTCTACGAGTCCTCCTCCGGTCCCCATCCTCCTTCGGGTCCCCCTCTGTGCTCTAGGAGTCCTCCTCCGGTCCCTATCCTCCTTCGGGTCCCCCTCTGTGCTCTACGGGTCCTCCTCCGGTCCCCATCCTCCTTCGGGTCCCCCTCTGTGCTCTACAGGTCCTCCTTTGGTCCCCATCCTCCTTCGGGTCCCCCTCTGTGCTCTATGGGTCCTCCTTTAGTCCCCATCCTCTTTCCGGTCCCCCTCTGTGCTCTACGAGTTCTCCTCCGGTCCCCATCCTCCTTTGGGTCCCCCTCTGTGCTCTACGAGTCCTCCTCCAGTCCCCATCCTCCTTCGGGTCCCCCTCTGTGCTCTACGAGTCCTCCTCCAGTCCCTATCCTCCTTCGGGTCCCCCTCTGTGCTCTACAGGTCCCCCTCTGTGCTCTACGGGTCCTCCTCCAGTCCCCCTACTCCTCAGGGTCCCCGTCTGTGCTCTACGGGTCCTCCTCCGGTCCCCATCCTCCTTTGGGTCCCCCTCTGTGCTCCATGGGTCCTCCTCCAGTCCCTGTCCTCCTTCGGGCCCCCCTCTGTGCTCTACGGGTCCTCCTCTGGTCCCCGTCCCTCTCCAGGTCTCCCTCTGTGCTCCACGGGTCCTCCTCCAGTCCCCATCCTCCTTCGGGTCCCCCTCTGTGTTCTACGGGTCCTCCTCTGGTCCGCATCCTTTTCGGGTCCCCCTCTGTACTCTACGGGTTCTCCTCCAGTCCCCATTCTCCTTCGGGTCCCCCTCTGTGCTCTACGGGTCCTCCTCCGGTCCCCGTCCTCCTTCGGGTCCCCGTCTGTGCTCTACGGGTCCTCCTCTGGTCCCCGTCCTCCTCCAGGTCCCCCTTTGTGCTCCACGGGTCCTCCTCCGGTACCTGTCCTCCTCCGAGTCCCCCTCTGTGCTCCACGGGTCCTCCTCCGTTCCCCGTCCTCCTCCGGGTCCCCCTTTGTGCTCCGTGGATCCTCCTCAGGCCCCCCCCCCCCTCCAGATCTGTCAGGATGGAGAGCAGAGGAAAGAGTCGGTAAATACAGTATCTCACAAAAGTAAGTACACCCCTCACATTTTTGTATATATTTTATTCTATCTTTTCATGTGACAACACTGAAGAAATGATACTTTGCTACAATGTAAAGTAGTGAGTGTACAGCTTGTATAACAGTGTACATTTGCTTTCCCCTCAAAATAACTACTATAGCTATGGAATACTGCAACGTGATCAGCTGCTGAGAGCAACGCAGGTTGGTCCTGCAGGCAGAGAACAGTGATAGGCACACCTTGTTCTGTGCGATATAATCACAACACTCTGATCACATCTTCTTAATCTTCCACATATTACATGTGTTACTGCTCAGCCCTATGAGAGGTGCCAACACACCAAAAGATGCACTGTACCAAAAGCTCCCTATGTCCCTAATGGTGCAGTTCCATGTTTAGGCCTGTAGATGGTAGTATATGACCAGAATAAAAGATGGGTTCAAGTAATACTGTAGTCTGCTGTATAATTCACCATCATTTAAGTACAGTTTTCTTTCCTGTCATAATCACAACGCCTACTTCTATGTAATGAAAGCAGAACTAAACTCTAATGCCGCGTACACACGGTCGGACTTTTCGTCTACAAAAGTCCAACGGACGCTGACGGACTAAAGGTGGCTGGTAATCCGATCGTGTGTGGGCTTCTCCGGACTTTCAACGGACTTTTTTAGCCTCAAATCCGACGGACTTTAGATTTGAAACATGCTTCAAATCTTTACGTCGTAAGTACGACGGACCCCGAAATCCGCTCGTCTGTGTGCTAGTCCGACGGACAAAAACCCATGCTAGGGCAGCTATTGGCTACTGGCTATGAACTTCCTTATTTTAGTCCGGTGTACGTCATCACGTACGAATCCGTCGGACTTTTGTGTGGTCGTGTGTAGGCAAGTCCGTTCGTAACAAAGTCTGCCGCAAGTCCGCCGAAGGTACGTCGGAAGTCTGTCGGACAGGCTGTCGGACTTTTGTAGACGAAAAGTCCGACCGTGTGTACGCGGCATAACAATTAACATGAACTATTTTTTTATTCTTATGCTGCTAGCATTACTAAATAGGTACAGTACATTATATTTATATACCCTGTTTCCCTGAAAATAAGACCTAGCGTGATTGTCGGTGATGGCTGCAATATGAGCCCTACACCCCAAATAAGCACTAGTTAAAGTCCTTGTAGGTCTTATTTTCAGGGTAGGGCTTATTTTCGGGGAAACAGGGTAGGGCTTATTTGGGGGGTAAGGCTTATATTGCAGCCATCACCGACAATCACGCTAGGTCTTATTTTGGGGAAACAGGGTAGTAGGTATAATACAATACATGTAATTATTTGGACATTTTTATTTTACATAATCCATATGCAACTCTGGTTTATGTGCCTGTGTGTACAAGGCAAATAAAGTCAACGGGCTGCATTCAAATCAGTAAAACAAAAAAAACATGAATGCCTTAGGCGTCTGAGTGCAAGAGCCCTAAAGGCAGCATGCTTTACACACAATGTAAATCTGGACTTCCTCAAATGAAATGTGAGTTTAAAAAAAAAAGGTTTTATAGCACTTTAACCACTTGCTTACTGGGCACTTAAACCCCCCTCCTGCCCAGACCAATTTTCAGCTTTCAGCGCTGATGCACTTTGAATGATAATTGCGCGGTCATACAACACTGTACCCAAATGAAATTTTTATAATTTTTTTCCCACAAATAGAGCTTTCTTTTGGTGGTATTTAATCACAGCTGGGATTTTTATTTTTTGCTAAACAAACAAAAAAAGATGGAAAATTTTGAAAAAAAAAAATCATGTTTCATAGTTTGTTATAAAATTTTGCAAACAGGTAATTTTTCTCCTTCATTGATATGCGCTGATGAGGCGGCACTGGTGGGCACTGATAGGCTGCACTGATGGGCATGGATAGGCACAGTTAAGGTGGGACTGATAGGCACAGTTAAGGCGGCACTGATAGGCACAGTTAAGGCGGCACTGATGGGTACAGTTAAGGCAGCACTGATGGGGACAGATAAGGCGGTACTGATGGGCACAGATAAGACGGCACGGATGGCCACTGATGGGCGCTGATGGGTGGCACTGATGGGCACTGATGGGTGGCACTGATGGGCACTTATGGGCACTGGTAGGTGACACTGATGGGCACTGATAGGTGGCACTGATGTGCAGCACTGTTGTTGAGGCACTGATTGTGGGCACTGATGGGTGGCGCTGGTGGGTGGCACTGCTGCCTATTGCTAGGTGACACTGGCAGGGGGCACAGGTGGGTACTGAGGATATGCAGCAGCTCGCCCTGAGAGGGACTGATGTCCCTCTCACGGCTGCCGGTGATCGGCTTCTTTTTTTTTCTCCTCAAGCTGTCAGCGCGAGGAGAAAAAAATAGCAGATTACCGGCTCTGTTGACATCACATGATCAGCTGTCGTTGGCTGACAGCTGATCATGTGTTAAGGGGTCGTGATCGACCCCTTACTCCAATCTGTGATCAGACAAGTCTCATAGACAGGGGGCGCGCAGGCTGCTCGTTCATGGGAGGACGTCAATGGACGTAGTCCCGGCAAAGCAGGTCCGCTCTGTAGCCGTCATTCGGCTATAGCGCGGATCTCAAGTGGTTAAAGTTGTACAGTGCCTTGAAAAAGTATTCATACCCCTTGAAATTTTCCACATTTTGTCATGCTACAACCAAAAACCTAAATGTGTTTTATTGGGATTTTATGTGATAAACCAACACAATGGAGGTTATTTACGAAAAGTAAATCCACTTTACACTGCAGGTGCCCTTGGAAGTGCAGTCGCTCTAAATCTAAGGGGTAGATCTGAAACGAGGGGAAGCTCTGCTGATTTTATCATCCAATTATCATGTGCAAGCTAAAATGCTGTTTTTTTTTCCTTGCATGTCCTCCTCGGATCTACAGCGACTGCACTTCCAAGTGCACTTGCAGTGCAAAGTGGATTTGCCTTTAGTAAATAAACCCCAAAGCAGCACATAATTGTGAAGTAGAAGGAAAATGATAAATGGTTTTCAAAATGTTTTACAAATAAATATGTGAAAAGTGTGGGGGGCATTTGTATTCAGCCCCCCGGAGTCAATACTTTGTAGACCTGCCGTTCACTGCAATTACAGCTGCAAGTCTTTTTGGGGATGTCTCTACCAGCTTTTCACATCTAGAGAGTGACATTTTTGCCCATTCTTCTTTGCAAAATAACTCAAGCTCTGTCAGATTGGATGGAGAGCGTCTGTGAACAGCAATTTTCAAGTCTTGCCACAGATTGTCAATTGGATTTAGGTCTGGACTTTGACTGGGCCATTCTAACACATGAATATGCTTTGTTCTAAATCATTCCATTGGAGCTCTGGCTGTATGATTAGGGTCGTTGTACTGCTGGAAGGTGAACCTCCGCCCCAGCTTGGGATATTTTTTTTTTATAACCTAACTCTGCTTTAAACACCTCCACAACTTTATCCCTGACCTGTCTGGTGTGTTTCTTGGCCTTCGTGATGCTGTTTGTTCAGTAAGGTCTAACAAACCTCTGAGGACATTACAGAACAGCTGTATTTATACTGAGATTAAATTACACACATGTGGACTCTATTTACTAATTAGGTGACTTCTGAAAGCAATTTGTTCCACTAGATTTTAGTTAGGGGTATCAGAATAAAGTGGGCTGAATACAAATGCACGCCACACTTTTCACATATTTATTTGTAAAAAACATTGAAAGCCATTTATCATTTTTCTTCCACTTCACAATTATGTGCCATATTGTGCTGGTCTATCACATAAAATCCCAATAAAATGTAGTTTTGGAGAAAGTAGGGGATGGCTAAAACCCCTGTCAGGTTTGTTTCGCTGCATGTGTTAGTGAGAAGAGATTCCATGATTGTCACCAGGGCAGAAGGTGACAGTAATCCAAAATTTTGTGGTTGCCACCAGAACACAAGATGAGGACAAATCTTCCAATGGGAATGGGAACACCTAATCTGATGACAACTATATATGAGTAAATTTCTCCTAGTTTGCAGAGATTTCCCATCATATTCTCATGTATCTCCATGACAGGAAGTGTGGTAAGCTTGCTTTTGACCTGTTTGAGATGCTTCTTAGTTCATACAAAATTAATTGACAGATGACAAGCATTTGACTTGCAGATGAATTCCATCTGATCTGCATGTAGGAAGGTGGGGCAGATACACAGAGTCCAGGTGCAGTAACAAGAATACATACAGTATCTCACAAAAGTTTGTACACCCCTCACATTTTTGTAAAAATGTTATTCTATCTTTTCATGTGACAACACTGAAGAAATGACACTTTGTTACAATGTAAAGTAGTGAGTGTACAGCTTGTATAACAGTGTAAATTTGCTGTCCCCTCAAAATAACTCAACACACAGCCATTAATGTCTAAACCGCTGGTAACAAAAGTGAGTACACCCCTAAGTGTAAATGTCCAAATTGGGCCCAAAGTGTCAATATTTTGTGTGGTCACCATTATTTTCCAGCACTGTCTTAACCCTCTTGGGCATGGCGTTCACCAGAGCTTCACAGGTTGCCACTGGAGTCTCTTACACTCCTCCATGATGACATCACAGAGCTGGTGGATGTTAGAGATCTTGAGCTCCTCCACCTTCCGTTTGAGGATGCCTCACAGATGCTCAATAGGGTTTAGGTCTGGAGACATGCTTGGCCAGTCCATCACCTTTGCCCTCAGCTTCTTTAGCAAGGCAGTGGTCGTCTTGGAGGTGTGTTTGGGGTCGTTATCATGCTGGAATACTGCCCTGCGGCCCAGTCTCTGAAGGGAGGGGATCGTGTTCTGCTTCAGTATGTCAGAGTACAAGTTGGCATTCATGGTTCCCTCAATGAACTGTAGCTCCCCAGTGCCGGCAACACTCATGCTGGGGAGACCATGACACTTCCACCAGCACGCTTGACTGTAGGCAAGACACACTTGTCTTTGTACTTCTCACCTGGTTGCCGCCACACATGCTTGACACCATCTGAACCATAAAGTTTATCTTGGTCTCATCAGACCACGGGTCATGGTTCCAGTAATCCATGTCCTAGTCTGCTTGACTTCAGCAAACTGTTTGCAGGCTTTCTTGTGCATCATTTTTAGAAGAGGCTTCATTCTGGGACGACAGCCATGCAGACCAGTTTGATTCAGTGTGCGGAGTATGGTCTGAGCACTGACATGCTGGCCCTTCAACCTCTGCAGCAATGTTGGCAGCACTCATAAGTCTATTTCCCAAAGATAACCTCTGGATATAACACTGAGCATGTGCACTCAACTTCTTTGGTCGACCATGGGGAGGCCTGCTCTGAGTGGAACCTGTCCTGTTAAACCGCTGTATGGTCTTAGCCACCATGCTGCAGCTCAGTTTCAGGGTCTTGGAAATCTTCTTATAGCCTAGGTCATCTTTATGTAGAGCAACAATTATTTTTTTCAGATCCTCAGAGAGTTCTTTGCCATGAGGTGCCATGTTGAACTTCCAGTGACCAGTATGAGAGAGTGAGAGCGATAACACCAAATTTAACACACCTGCTCCCCATTCACACCTGAGACCTTGTAACACTAACGAGTCACTTGACACCTGAAAGGGAAAATGGCTAATTGGGACCCAATTTGGACATTTTCACTTAGGGGTGTACTCACTTTTGTTGCCAGCGGTTTAGACATTAATGGCTGTGTGTTGAGTTATTTTGAGGGGACAAATTTACACTGTTATACAAGCTGTACACTCACTACTTTACATTGTAGCAAAGTGCCAATTCTTCAGTGTTGTCACATGAAAATATATAATCAAATATTTACAAAAATGTGAGGGGTGTACTCACTTTTGTGAGATACTGTAGCTCCCAACTGTCCCTGATTTGGAGCAATGTCCCTCTGTCCCTCTTTCCTCCTTATTTGTCCCTCATTGTTGGTCTAATCTATATATTTGTATATAAAATGCACTTTTTATCTTTCAAAAAGTGTTTCCCAGTGCTAAACCTTTCATCCAATTTCTAAATTGCTGCATGTGTAAATTTCAAAAGCCAATACAGAGGAATATTAGTGGTAAAAAAAAGCACTTGTGGGTTTAACTAATCATTTTTTGTATATTTTTCCTTTAAGGGGGTGTGGCAGAGGGTGTGTCCTATGCCTACATACTTTTCCTAATAGGTGTCCCTCATTCCCATCTCAAAAAGTCGGGAGATATGAGAATATATTGTAACAGAAGTCCAGCAATACACAACAGGAAACCTGACCAGAAGCACTCACAAGTTGTAACAGCAAAGCGACAGTAGAGTGATGGACCAGAGGTGTCGACAGCATTTGTCTTGGGGAGTGGAATAAGGCCTGGTTGGTCTGCACCCAAATGGGGAGGCTTCCTTAAAGGATGGCTTGTCTCTGTACATTTCCTACTCCTCCAGAACCTTTCCTGACACTAAGCACTGTCCCTGACAGACGAGTGACATTTCCCTACTCTAGCCACTCGCAAAACCCAGGAGCCAGGGTCTTAAAAAGACTCTGCCTGACCCAAAATGGCTGCCAAAGTCACCTGGAGTGCCACCATCCAAACAGAAAAATGCCTGAAGAAACCATAGAGGAACTAGATTTCTCTCAACTTCCTCCTCTACCTGCTTTGCCATTGCGGATAAGTGCCACTTGCAGTGGAGAAAAAAGACCATACCTGCCTACATGCATTTGACCCCTTCCCTCAACACTGGCCTTAAAAACTTTTTTCTAAGTTGAGGGTACCCATTAACGTTTTTCTATGGGGCCTTGAGATTTGCAATTATAACTGTAGGCCAAAGCAGCATAACAAAAATCACCCTAAGGAAGCCTCACCGCCCACTCATGCCATCGCTGGTGAGCTGTGATTAGTCTCTCCAGCATTTAACATTGCATTTTGGGAGGAGGCAGACAATCTAACTTACAACCGCTCAGATGGTACATTCACAAGGGGTCAGGTAATCTATCCACTTATGGGATGTCAGAATGTATTTTGTGACATAAGCGGAAGAAACAATGAACACAGAGAGTTCCTTATCTTGGGAAAATTAAAATAGAACTTCTAAAGAAAATGTATACGTGTAACAAAGAACTTAATCTGCTGATGTCATATGTTATCTTGCATAGCTAGAGATAATAATTACTGAATTTTATGGTTGCTTTACTGAAGAAATTGTTTATGTTGGATGACACATACTCACCAGATAAATAGAGAGGCTATCACACAGAAAAATTCTGGTGTCACCAGGTAACCCAGGGTTATTGAACCAAAATAAATGTGACTACAAGTGACTACAAGGGAACAAAAAGCTCAGAAACGTTCACACAAATGTTATATATAAGAAGGGAAGGATATACTTTATTTCTCAAGTCAAACAATAAAATACAAATGTAAAACCCCTTTAAAAAAAAAAAAACACTCTAGTCTTTATTTATAAGATAGGTAAAATTTATAAATCTACAAATCCCACGTATGCATAAAAGACTCACAAATCTATAAAGATGGACAAAGAGGACATTTAAGGTGCTCAGTATATGAGCTTGGATTTTTTAGGCGCCAATAAATAGAGTGATACGTGTGTACTAAATTTAAACATTTTATTAATATTGTTCATGTTAAAAAGTATAGAAAAACAAAATACAAATATAATTTAAAAAATTGAAAAAATTCCTGTTTATTATCCACATAGTTACACAGTAGGTGAGGTTGAAAAGAGACACATGTCCATCATGTCCAACCCATGTGAACAGTGAATTAATTACAGCAGCTTGTAATGGTGTAGCAATCCCGACATGTTTCGTCATGTGGTAGGCTTCCTCGGGTGATGTGTGTTTCCACACGTGGACAAATAAATCGAATACATAGGTAAGTATATATATACATAAAAATTATGCATTTTGGTTGTCATCAATTGTATGATAATGCATAAAAACAGTATTTATGTAATGGCAATACAATCATGACTCAATTAGATAGTCAAATCAGCAAAGATCAATATTAATGAACAATACGAACAAGCAATTTTCCATATATAAACATAAAGGTTAGAGAAGGGCATCTTAGATTGAGATTGGGTTATGAGTAAACACAATGGAACTGTGTGAAACGCATCAACCTGATCTGCTACTGTCCTGTGGTGTTTGTCTTGCACTTTTATGGGAAGATGCAATAAATGGACTTTCGGTATTTTGGTGTGCATCCATTTCTTTTCACATGTATCTTTAGGTGAGCCGTGGCATGCACCCGTAAGAGGAGTCCTCATCGTTGAATTTATTTTCACCTAGAGGAGCATGTCTCCTGATTTTGTTACCTCAAATATCCTGTTTGCATATACTTGGGATGCGGTGCCCTTTTCTATAAAGATGGACGTAAAGCAGGGGTCTTTAAAAATTCAAACTTTGGGGGGGGGGGGGCGGACTGTGGTCAGTGAAAGTAGAAAATGCCCTGGCATCGGTGGGAGTAAACAATGCCATAGGCTTGGTGGTCAGTGGGAGAAATAGAGCCCCATCATTAGTGTCAGTGGGAGCATTATTTCCCCATCTCTGATGTCAATGGGAAGAATAGTACCCCATTGTTGGTGTAAGTGGGAGGAATAGTGCTCCGTCTTTGGTGTCAATGGAAGGAATAGTTAAACAATATAAATAAATAAAGATCTTGCGAGCTACCATTAGACAACCCAAGATTACAACTACCATCAGGTGTAGTGAAAAAAGATGTATAAATGTGAATAACGTGCCAATTCACAGCCGCTTAGCATTATTCACAATCTCATAATCGGTGAAAAAATATATAAAAATAAAGAAGGTGCAGCGTTATGTGAAAATAACCTTACAAATGTAAGGATGATGCCGTGAACAATAACATCAAAGTTGCCAGAAAAAATATATCAATACAAATAAATCAAAACATTATGTGTTAAGTTCACAGTGAAAGAAATTTCATTAGTATCAAAATATCATCACGTGTCAAAAGAAATCTTTTTTCTCTCAATATTCCACAGGTCCACATAGAAAAAAGTATAGATAGAAAAATATCAATAAAATATTGTCCCATAAAGTGACTCTTGTGATGATGATCCAGGTAAAAAAGAGGGTGACTTCACACACATGCTCCCCCCTGTGTGATTGTGCTCACCTCAAATAGTGTGACCGCACAATCAAGTTTGGTCCACACAAGCAGCTGAACTGGGCTCTAAGTAAAACAGGTTTTTGCAGGATCCCACAGGAAAATCCAGAGATGTTATTCTCAATTTAAAGTGAGAAAGAGGCTAGATAGTGCATTATTGTTTCCCAGGTGCTTCCAGCGCACCAAACTATAGAAAACATTCAGTATAAAAATCCTCCCCGAACGGCTTACAAGCTTGTGTGTACCAGCAGCTTACTCAAACGAGCATGTAACTGTTTCCTCCACCGTCCTGGCCCCTCCCCTACACGTGACGACACAGGGCTAATCACGTGTCTTCCTCAGGGGTATCTGATAGAATGGTGGAGACTTCTGATATAAAGGGACCCTGCATGAGGAGTCACCTAATCCCCAAGGAGAAAAAACCCAATGATGATGAGGCAATACAAAACAATAAATGATGAAGATAAATGTAAATAATGAAACAGCCACTTACTGAGTAAATGTGTGTTCAGCCACAGGGGCTGAACAATAACAAATACGAATTTATCCGAAGTTATGAATTGTCCAAAATAACGAATGCCGTATCTAAACGAATGAAGCGTAACGCATTAAAAATAATAAATAACAATAATAATAAAAACTTTTTATTATTATTATTTATTATTAATTCATTCCATTTCATTTGTTTAGATGCGACAGCCAAATTTGGAAGGAAATTCCAATACTTATAATGTAATAGTTAGTTAGTATTAGTTAGTTAGTTAGTTAGTTAGTTAGTTAGTTAGTTAGTTAGTTAGTTATTATTTAGAATTTGCAGATTTTGTTCTTTGGAATTTTTGGATTTTCTGTCTTATTTTCGGATTTTCGAATTTACGAAATTACAAATTTTCGAATTTATGAAATTACAAATTTTCGAATTTACGAAATTACAAATTTTCGAATTTACAAGTTTTGGGAATTTACAAATTGCGATCATAACAAATGACATAAAGAACGGAAAAAAAACAAATAAAACTAAAACATTTTTCGGCAGTGCACATGTCTAGTCCCTGGGCAATGTTTTATTACCTAGTTTTTTTTACACCTAGTTCCCAGTTCCCCCCTCTTTCTTGACCTGCTGGGCTCCATGCTCAGATAAGGGCCTGGTATGGTTTTTGGGGGGACCCCATGCCAAAATCAAGAAAAAAAATGGCGTGGGGTCCCCCCAAAACCCATACCAGACCCTTATCTGAGCATGCAGACCAGCAGGTCAAGAAAAGGGGGGGGCAAGGAACTAGGTTCCCTTTAAAATCCACACCAGACCCGAACGGCCTGATATGCATGGGGGGACCCCACGCTGCTTTTTTATCATTTTTTTTATTGCCAGCATTCTTTTTTTTACATTTAGCTATCAGTGGGGAAACTCACTGACAGCTGATGACTCATCGGTTGTTAAGGATGTGACGGTCTGATCTTGCTCTTTCCCTGCATGCTGTACCCTGCTGCCTTTTTTCTGCTCCCCTTGTCTGTGTTCCCCATTTTTCAGCTGGGAATGAAGATGGCCAAATAGTTAGAGGGGTTTTTAAACTAGGCAAGGGGGGGAGGGTTCAGAGGTAGAGATAGTCAGCGCGGAACATATTCCAGAGGGTAGTATTGGGGGCATTAATGATAGGTTGATCAAAGCACATAAACCCAAGGTAAGTATAGTAGCAAGTCCTAGTTAAAATCTCGGAACACCCAATAAGAGGATAATATGCTAATATAATATAATATAAGTCTAAACTACGTGGCATGTTCACGAATGCCAGGAGCCTGGAGGACGAGATGGGTAAACTAGAGATACTGTTGTACGTGGGGGATTTGGATTTTGTGGGAATTTCAGAGACCTGGTTCAACAGCTCTCATGATTGGCTGGCAACCATTCAAGGGTATACCCTTTATCGCAAGGATAGAGAGGATAAAAAAGGGCGAGGGGTATGCCTATATATCAAGAGTAATGTACAAGTGAATGTGAGAGATGACATCACTCAGGGACTAGGGAGGAGGTGGAATCCTTATGGGTAGAGCTCCAACGGGATGAAGCTAAGGGGAAAAAATTACTGGGAGTATGCTATAGGCCCCCTAACCTGAGGGAGGAAGGGGAGACAGATCTCCTATTACAAATTGGATTAGCAGCAAGGATGGGAAGTGTTATCATAATGGGGGATTTCAATTATCCAGACATAGACTGGGCGAAGGGAACTGGCTTACAGGACAATTTTATGGGTCAGATGGTAGACGCACCAACTAGAAATAAAGCGTTACTGGATATACCGCTTACCAACAATACAGACCTGATCACAGATGTGGATATACATGGCAATTTAGGTAACAGCGATCACAGGTCAATTGGCTTCAGTATAAATCACACAATAGGAAACATAAGGGGAATACAAAGACACTGAATTTCAAAACAGCCAACTTCCCTAAACTATGAACCTTGCTAGAAGGTATAAATTGGGATAAAATCTTAGGAACAAAGAACACGGAGGAGAGATAGGTTTGTTTTAAGAACATATTAAATAAGGGCATTAGCCAATGCATCCCATTGGGTAATAAATTTAAAAGAGCGAACAAAACTCCAATGTAAAAATGCATATAAAAGCAAAGGAGAAGGCCTTCAAAAAATACAGGGGTTGAGGGATCATCCTCAGCTTTTAGACTTTATAAAGAATGCAACAAGAAATGTAAGGGTGCAATAAGAACGGCTAAAATAGAACATGAAAAACAGATAGCGGAGCAAAAAAAAATCCCAAGAAATTCTTTAGTATGTAAACAGTAAAAAAGGGAGAACAGACCATATTGGCCCCATAAATAATGAGGAAGGACATCTGGTTACAAAGGATGGGGAGATAGCTAAGATATTGAATTTATTCTTCTCCTCAGTCTTCACGAGGGAATCAGGGGCTACAGTAACCAAAACTGCAGTGTTTATCCTTATGACACATCACAGGAAGCACCTCCATGGTTAACAGAGGACAGAATTAAAATTAGACTTGGGTAACTTAACATTAAGAATTCACCGGGACCAGATGGCTTGCACCCGAGAGTACTTAGGGAACTCACTCAAGTAACTGCCAGACCACTGTTCCTAATTTTTACTGACAGTCTACTGACTGGAATGGTACCAGCTGATTGGAGAAAAGCCAATGTAGCACCAATATTTAAAAAGGGCCCAAAATACATCCCTGTGAATTACAGACCAGTCAGCCTAACATCAATAGTATGTAAACTCTTGGAGGGGATGATAAGGGACTATATACAAGATTTTAGTAATGAGAACAGTATCATTAGCAGTAATCAGCATGGATTCATGAAGAATCGTTCTTGCCAAACCAATCTATTAACCTTCGATTAGGAAGTGAGTTGCCATCTAGATAAAGGAAGGCCCGTAGACGTGGTGTATCTGGATTTTGCAAAAGCATTTGACACAGTTCCCCATAAACGTTTACTGTACAAAATAAGGTCCGTTGGCATGGACCATAGGGTTAGTACATGGATTGAAAACTGGCTACAAGGGCGTGTTCAGAGGGTGGTGATAAATGGGGAGTACTCGGAATGGTCAGGGGTGGGTAGTGGGGTCCCCCAGGGTTCTGTGCTAGGAACAATCCTGTTTAATTTGTTCATAAACGACCTGGAGGATGGGCTAATCTCTGTCAATCTCTGTATTTGTGGACGATACTAAGCTAAGCAGGGCAATAACTTCTTGCAGGATGTGGTAGCCTTGCAAAAAGATCTGAACAAATTAATGGGGTGGGCAACTACCTGGCAAATGAGGTTCAATGTAGAAAAATGTAAAATAATGCATTTGGGTGGCAAAAATATGAATGCAATCTATACACTGGGGGTAGAACCTCTGGGGGAATCTAGGATAGAAAAGGACCTGGGGGCCCTAGTAGATGACATGCAATGCCAAGCTGCTGCTAACAAAGCAAACAGAATATTGGCATGCATTAAAAAGAGGATTCATTCCAGAGATAAAATGATAATTCTCCCGCTCTACAAGACTCTGGTCCGGCTGCACCTAGAGTATGCTGTCCAGTTCTGGGCACCAGTCCTCAGGAAGGATGTACTGGAAAGGCAGCGAGTACAAAGAAGGGCAACAAAGCTAATAAAAGGTCTGGAGGATATTAGTTACAGTATGAGGAATGGTTGCGAGCGCTGAACTTATTCTCTCTGGAGAAGAGACGCTTGAGAGGGGATATGGTACTGGTGACCCCACAGAAGGGAGAAAACTTTTTTGCCGAAGGGAGTTTAACAAGACTAAGAAGAAAAGAGTCTTAGAACAAGTCTAAGAAGAGAAGAGGTTTAACTTTAAACTACGTACAGGGTTCTTTCCTGTAATGCCGCGTACACACGAGCGGACTTTCCAGCAGACTTGGTCCGGTGGACCGGACTCCGTCGGACAATCCGATCGTGTGTGGGCTCCAACTGACTTTTTTTCCCAAAAGTCTGACGGACCTAGAAATAAAACATGTTTCAAATCTTTCCAACGGACTCGAGTCTGGTCGAAAAATCTGCACGTCTGTATGCTACTCCGATGGTCTAAAGCCGACGCTAGGGCAGCTATTGGCTACTGGCTATCAACTTCCTTATTTTAGTCCGGTCGTACATCATCACGTACAAATCCGTCTGACTTTGGTGTGATCGTGTGTGTTCAAGTCCATTCGTTTAAAAGTCCGACGCACATACGCTGCAAAGTCCATCGCTAAGACTGTCGGACCTAGTCCGTTGAAAAGTCCGCTCATGTGTACGCGGCATAAGAGGGGCAGTGATGTGGAATTCCCTTCCACAGGTGGTGGTCTCAGCGGGAGCATCGATAGTTTCAAATAACTATTAGATAAGCACCTGAACAACCGCAACATACAGGGATATACAATGTAATACTGACATATGATCACACACATAGGTTGGACTTGATGGACTTGTGTCTTTCTTTCAACCTCACCTACTATGTAACTATATATGTAGCTACTGTATATAGTTAGTTTGTAGTTAGGCTTCCTGTTACTTAGGCATTTTTGTTATATGTAGTTCACTTGTACCTTCATGTTTGCTTGCTTCCTGTTTGCTGGTGTATGAATATCTTTTCTTTTACTATTAATAGATCCACTTTGTTATATATAGTCTGGTCTCAGTTTCTAAGCGTTGCCACGCAAATCTGACCATCTCTGCTGCTGATTCCTGACAGGTCCATCAGGTATGAGATATACCTATTTACATTGTGTCAAGCTGTACCAATTTAACTAGGCAATAAAGATAACTCCTGGAGTTCAGGTTAAGTTTCAGCTGAAAACACAGTGCCTCTGCTGCACTGAAATCCCAAGAGAAGGTACAGAGCATCAAATGATCATGTCAAACGTCCATATAACCTTTATTCTTGACAATAAAGTTACAACCAGTAGAAAAACAGTAACCAACGCATTTCTGGGGTCAAAGCAAAAAATGCGTTGGCTACTGTTTTTCTACTAGTTGTGACTTAATTATCAATAATAAAGGTTATGTTGACTTTTGAACTGATCATTAGGTGCTTTGTTCCTTCTCTTCACATGAACTTCTCAAGTTAGGTGTGCAGCACTCTTGTGGGACTATTCTCCAACTTTGTGTTTTTTAGAGTGGCCTAGATTGATTTGACAAGAAACACTACCAACCTGTATTTGAAGAAAGCCAAATATAGGATCCTGCGCCTTTAGTTTTTTCCCTTTTACAGTGTATTTCTTTTGGTTACATAACACCACCACTTACATAATGGAGAAGAGAGCACTGTCATCCTAGGGAAGGAAGTGTCTTGATAGCCAGATCATCAAGTGAAAGCAAAGTAAAAAATAGCCAGAAAAAAATTAAAAAAATGCAACTGCCTGATCTATGGATAGGTAAACTGTAATATTTAAAGTTGTTGTAAACCCTTTACAACCACTTTTTACTACAGGTAAGCCTATAATAAGACTTACCTGTAGCTACACTGGATATCTCCTAAACCTGCATGGTTTAGGAGATATCCCCTGTATTTGCATGTGCCAACGTGATCGGCACATGCGCACTTAAACAAACTGAAGCAATGGCACGTACGCATGCGCCGAGTGACGACATCGCGGCTCCGGCCAAACACAGCGCCAGAGCCACGATACCTGGAAGAAGCCCCCAGGAGCGATGTCGGCCGCCGGAGCAGTGAACAAGGACCGCGGCGGGGGGCTTCAATCTCAGGTAAGTAATTCATAATGAGCTAGTATGCTATGCATACTGGCTCATTATGCCTTTGTCTTGCAGGGGGGTTTTTTTGTGGGGGGGGAGTTTAGGGTTTACAACCACTTTAACATGTTTAGTTCTTGGATTTGGATACACTTTAACTTGAAAACATGGAAGTGAAACTGACTTTTATTGACTTACATATCTATATTTTTCTAATTATGTACCTTAGATTAGCTTTCTGTTATTGGACATTGTACTACTAATATTTAACTTCATCACAATTAAAGGGGTTTATTTTCTAGAGGCTAATTCTTAAAGGAGATATAAATTGTATAAGTTGTATATATATTGGCCATTGGCTCCTGCTGCTGTCAATCAAAGTCAGTTAGTCAAAGAGGAGAGAGAGGGGGCGGGACCGAACTGTGGCTCCATGTCTGAATGGATATAGGAAGCTGGGACTTGACTCAGGTGCCCCCATAGCAAACCAAGCCGCAGCTCCGTATACTGCATACAACAGGATGAAGGGGCCAGGAGCAGTGAAGAGGGACCCGAAAAGAGAAGGATCTGGGCTGCTCTGTGCAAAACCAACTGCACAAAGGAGGTAAGCATAACATGTTTGTTATTTCTATAGAAAAAAAACTGAGACTTTACAATCACTTTAACCAACAGAGAAAAAAAAAAAGAAACCCAAACACACAAATAGAAAACCAACATATACACTACCCAATGCCCACAGCTGATCCAGAGGAAGGCAAATAAAACCCCTATATAGGGATGAGCTTCGTGTTCGAGTCGAACCCATGTTCGACTCGAACATCGGCTGTTCGATCGTTCGTCGAATTGCGAACGATATGGGCCGTTCGCGCCAAATTCGTGTGGTGCGTCACGGCCCATAATTCACTGCGGCATCGCAGTGCATTGCTTGCTGATGATTGGCCAAGCATGCACTATGACCCGCATGCTTGGCCAATCACAGCACCGCCTTAACAGAGAGCCATAATTGGCCAAAGCCAAGGAGGCTTTGGCCAATTATGGCTCAGGGGATTTAGTACACGCCCCACACTATATAAGGCCGCCTGCACGGCGGCCCTGTGCAGTGTGTTCCGGTGTGCTTAGAGAGAGAGAGAGACAGTGTCATTTCATTTGAGTTAGCTAGATTAGGCAGGACAGTCAGTCAGTTAGCTGCACTTAAAGTGTATTGTGTATATATATGCATCCCAGGTGTTGCATATATATATATATACACTGTATTCAGTTTAGCTAGATCCGTTCCTGTTATCTTCTAGACTATTTACATTTAGTGCAGTGTGTCCTGCTCACAGTGTTCAGCTAGATCCGTTCCTGTTATATTCCTACTGACAGGCAGGCTTGTCTTGTTACAGTATTTTGAAGAAAATTACTGGTGTTCTTTTGATCCTATTAGTGCCACAGTCAGGCAGCTAGACTATTTACATTTAGTGCAGTGCGTCCTGCTCACAGTGTTCAGCTAGATCCGTTCCTGTTATCTTCTTACTGACAGGCAGGCTTGTCTTGTTACAGTATTTTAAAGAAAATTACTGGTGTTCTTTTGATCCTATTAGTACCACAGTCAGGCAGCTAGACTATTTACAGTTAGTGCAGTGCGTCCTGCCCACAGTGTTCTGCTAAACCTACAAGTAAGTGGGGTGCGTCCTGCTCACAGTGTTCAGCTAAACCTACAAGTTAGTGGGGTGCGTCCACCTCACAGTGTTCAGCTAAACCTACAAGCTAGTGGGGTGCGTCCTGCTCACAGTGTTCAGCTAGATCCATTTCTGTTATCTTCTTACTGACAGGCAGGCTTGTCTTGTTACAGTAAATACAGCTACCTGAAGAAAATTGCTGGTGTTCTTTTGATCCTATTAGTACCACAGTCAGGCAGCTAGACTATTTACAGTTAGTGCAGTGCGTCCTGCTCACAGTGTTCTGCTAAACCTACAAGTTAGTGGGGTGCGTGCTGCTCACAGTGTTCAGCAAAACCTACAAGTTAGTGGGGTGCGTCCACCTCACAGTGTTCAGCTAAACCTACAAGCTAGTGGGGTGCGTCCTGCTCACAGTGTTCAGCTAGATCCGTTCCTGTTATCTTCTTACTGACAGGCAGGCTTGTCTTGTTACAGTATTTTAAAGAAAATTGCTGGTGTTCTTTTGATCCTATTAGTGCCACAGTCAGGCAGCTAGACTATTTACAGTTAGTGCAGTGCGTCCTGCTCACAGTGTTCTGCTAAACCTACAAGTTAGTGGGGTGCGTCCTGCTCACAGTGTTCAGCTAAACCTACAAGTTAGTGGGGTGCGTCCACCTCACAGTGTTCAGCTAAACCTACAAGCTAGTGGGGTGCGTCCTGCTCACAGTGTTCAGCTAGATCCGTTTCTGTTATCTTCTTACTGACAGGCAGGCTTGTCTTGTTACAGTAAATACAGCTACCTGAAGAAAATTGCTGGTGTTCTTTTGATCCTATTAGTACCACAGTCAGGCAGCTAGACTATTTACAGTTAGTGCAGTGCGTCCTGCTCACAGTGTTCTGCTAAACCTACAAGTTAGTGGGGTGCGTCCTGCTCACAGTCTTCAGCTAAACCTACAAGTTAGTGGGGTGCGTCCACCTCACAGTGTTCAGCTAAACCTACAAGCTAGTGGGGTGCGTCCTGCTCACAGTGTTCAGCTAGATCCGTTCCTGTTATCTTCTTACTGACAGGCAGGCTTGTCTTGTTACAGTATTTTAAAGAAAATTGCTGGTGTTCTTTTGATCCTATTAGTACCACAGTCAGGCAGCTAGACTATTTACAGTTAGTGCAGTGCGTCTTGCTCACAGTGTTCTGCTAAACCTACAAGTTAGTGGGGTGCGTCCACCTCACAGTGTTCAGCTAAAGCTACCTGTAGAAGGTTGGTGGTGTTCTCATACTACAGGCAGGCAGTTGATTTTGCTAGCTGCAGTATCAGTACATATATATATATATATATATATATATATATATATATATATATCCCAGCTTAGTGCAGCTACAGGCCATTAGTATGTCTGGAAGGCCAAGAAGGAGAGGCAGACAGTCACAAGCCAATAAGAGAGGGCAAGCAGGCTCTGTGTCTAGTGCTGGTCGTGGAGACGGTGCATCCTCATCAGCACGTGGCCATGGGACACGCTTGGCCTTTTTTTCGGCAGCTGGCCATGTTGAGCCGCAACATGCGGAAGACTTGGTCGAGTGGATGACCAAGCCGTCCTCATCCTCCTCATCCTCTCTCACCCATGCCCAGGGTACTTTGTCTGGCAAAGCAGCGGCCTCTTCCCTCGGCTCAATGTCATCAGTGACTCCTTCCCTAGCCCCACCATGTCCTCCTGAGGAGTCCCTCGAACTGTTTGACCACAGTGTTGGGTACATGCTCCAGGAGGATGCCCAGCGTTTGGAAGGCTCTGATGATGATACTGAGCTCGATGAAGGCAGTAACACGAGCACGGACAGAGGGGGTGCCCAAGAAGGACAGCAATCTGGCAGTCATGCTCCCCCTGCTGCAGCATACTGCCAGGTTTGCTCCAGTGATGAGGAGGGAGGGGATGATGAGGTCACTGACTCAACGTGGGTGCCTGATAGGAGAGAGGAGGAGGAGGAGGAGGCGGCACATCACCAACGAGGCAGGATGCCCTCCAGGGGCCAGCCTAAGGGCAGCACATTGACTGCATCACACCCCAAAGCTCCACATGTGCAGGGCGCTGCAGTCTCTGCGCGTTATTCAAAAAGTTCTTTGGTGTGGGCCTTTTTTGAGACGAGTGCATCAGATCGCACCGCTGCTATTTGCAACATATGTCTCAAGCGTATCTCGCGTGGCCAAAACATCTCCCGCTTGGGTACCACATGCTTGACCAGACATATGTTGACCTGCCATGCAGTTCGTTGGCAAGCGTATCTAAAAGACCCACACCAAAGAACAAAGAGGACCTCTGCTTGCTCCTCATCAGCTGAGATTTCCAACCCCACTAGACCTTCAGTCCTCTCTGAGACCTGCACTGAGAGGAATGAAGGTGTAGAATTAGGTGTGTCACAGCCACGTACTTGTGGGCAATCTGATTTTGGTACACCGACGTCAGATTGTACCAGGCAAATTTCCCTGCCCCAGCTGCTGCACCGCCGAAAGAAGTTTGCTCCCAGCCATCCACATGCCCAGCGGTTGAATGCTAGCTTGGCAAAATTGCTAGCACTTCAACTGCTGCCTTTTCAGTTGGTAGACTCTGCCCCCTTCCGTGAGTTTGTGGAATGTGCAGTTCCTCAGTGGCAGGTACCCAAACGCCACTTTTTCTCACGGAAGGCGATTCCGGCTCTCTACCAGCATGTGGAAGGCAATGTCCATGCCTCGCTGGACAGGGCGGTCAGCGGTAAGGTGCATATTACCGCTGACTCATGGTCCAGCAGGCATGGACAGGGACGTTACCTAAGTTTCACGGCGCATTGGGTGACTCTGCTGGCAGCTGGGAAGGATGCAGGACAAGGTGCAGTAGTGTTGGAGGTTGTTCCGCCACCACGCCTCCAAAATGCTAATGATTGTGACACACCTCTCTCCTCCACCCCCTCCTCTTCTTCTTCCTCCATGGCCTCTTCCTCGGAACCAGCGGTGCTCCGTAGTCGTTCAAGGGGCTACGCAAGTACGCAGGCCAAAAGATGCCATGCGGTGCTTGAGCTGGTGTGCTTGGGGGACAGGAGCCACACTGGGGCAGAGGTTCTGTCAGCTCTGCAGGGGCAGGTTCAGAGGTGGTTGACGCCACGCCAACTTAAGGCAGGAATGGTGGTTTGCGACAATGGCACCAACCTCCTCTCTGCCCTCCGACAGGGACAAATGACCCATGTGCCCTGTTTGGCTCACGTCCTTAACTTGGTGGTGCAGCGGTTCTTGGGCAGGTACCCAGGCTTACAGGATGTCCTGAGGCAGGCCAGGAAAGTCTGTGTGCATTTCCGCCAGTCATATAATGCCAGTGCTCGGCTGACGGACCTCCAAAAGGAGTTTAACCTGCCCAAGAACCGCCTAATCTGTGACATGCCCACCAGGTGGAACTCAACGTTGGCCATGCTGCAGTGGCTGCACACGCAGCAGAGGGCCATCAATGAGTACCTGTGCGACTATGGCACCAGGACAGGGTCAGGGGAGCTTGTTTTTTTTTTCCCCACGCCAGTGGGCCATGATCAGGGATGCATGCACTGTCCTGTCACCATTTGAGGAGGCCACGAGGATGGTGAGCAGTGACAGTGCATGCATCAGTGACACTGTCCCCCTTGTCCACCTGTTGGAGCACACGCTGCGTGGAATAATGGACAGGGCACTTGAGGCAGAACAGAGGCAGGAAGAGGAGGACTTCCTTAGCTCTCAAGGCCCCCTTTATCCAGACAGTGTTCCTGCGTGCCCGCCGATCACACAGGAAGAGGACGAGGAGGAAGAGGAGGAGGAGGAGGAGGAGGAGGAAGATTGTGTCAGTATGGAGGTGGAGCCTGGCACTCAGCATCAGCAGCAGTCTTTAAGGGATCAGTCCCAAGAAACACATGGACTTGTACGTGGCTGGGAGGAGGTGGCTGTGGACCATGTCGTCCTTAGTGACCCAGAGGACTCCGGACCGAATGCCTCAGCAAACCTACGCTGCATGGCCTCCCTGATCCTGCAAAGCCTGCGTAAGGATCCTCGTATTCGTGGTATCAAGGAGAAGGACCAATACTGGCTGGCAACCCTCCTTGATCCACGTTACAAGGGTAAGGTTGCGGACCTTATCTTGGCATCGCAGAGGGAGTAGAGGATGAAACATCTTCGGGAGGCCTTGCAGAAAGGTCTGTGCAACGCGTTCCCAGAGACTGGGAGGTTACAAACTCCTGTTTCTGGACAACGTGTTGCTGAGGCTTCGGTCAGTCAAAGAAGGAGCGGTGGAGAAGGTGGCCGTCTGACCGATGCGTTCAGACAATTTTTTGGTCCGCAGCCCCAAGGTATGATCGGTTCCAGCAACCATCGCCAGTGTCTGTTTTACATGGTGCAGGAATACCTAGGGGCAAGATCAGACTTGGACACCTTTCCCACCGAAAATCCTCTGGGTTACTGGGTCTTGAGGATGGATCACTGGCCAGAGCTTGCACAGTATGCAATTGAGCTACTGGCCTGTCCTGCATCCAGCGTTCTTTCGGAACGCACATTCAGTGCTGCTGGAGGCGTGGTAACCGATCACAGGGTGCGTCTGTCCACTGACTCGGTCGATCGACTGACCTTCATAAAAATGAATGAGTCTTGGATCACCACCAGCTACCAAGCACCTGATGCTGATGTAACTGAATAATTTTTTTTGAAATCTCAGATCCCTTCAAAGACTGCCTATGCTGATGCTGAGTGACTATTCCTGAGTAATTATCCTCTTCCTCCTCAATCATCACGCTGATAGCTTGTAAGAGCATTTTTGGTTCTGGGCGCCACCACCAGTGCCTAAGGCACAATTTTTCAGCCCCTGTTTAACAGGGGCGTGTAATTACGATTTTTGATGTAATACTTTGCAGCAGGGCTCGTTCCTGCATTCCAACTAGAGTGTCTGTGAGGGGTTGCAGTGTTGTGGCACCAGCACCAGTGCCTAAGGCCCAATTTTTCAGCCCTTGTTTAACAGGGGCGTGTAATTACAATTTTTGATGCAATACTTTGCAGCAGGGCTCGTTCCTGCATTCCAACTAGAGTGTCTGTGAGGGGTTGCAGTGTTGTGGCACCAGCACCAGTGCCTAAGGCCTAATTTTTCAGCTCCTGTTCAACAGGGGCATGTAATTACAATTCTTGATCTAATATTTCACAGCAGAGCCCTGTGAGGGCTTACAGTGTTGTGGCCACAGCAACACCTAAGGCCCAAATTTCTGCTGAGTATATAGGGCAGGACCCTACTTACAAACAACTAACTTACAAACGACTCCTACTTGCAAACGGAAGGAGACAACAGGAAGTGAGAATAAATCTACCCCTAGGAAGGGAAATTCTCTCCTGTAAGAGTTAATATGGGAAAAACATTTCTCCTTTCCACTGATGCTTTCCAATCCATTGGGACAAAAAGTGAGGTGAAATCTTCTGAAGAGGAGGAAAGACAGCAAAACAAATGTCACAGGGGTGATAACCCTTCCCTATGTTTTCCAAAAAGCTTAAAAAAGATTTTTTGGCTGGAGCTAAACACGTTAAAAATGTACCCGTTCAAAATTACAAAGAGATTCTACTTAACAACAAACCTACAGCCTGTATACTGCTGTTCAGAGTATATAGGGCCTGGTGGCCCCACACCTTTCCTTATTTTAATTTGGGTGCGGGGTTCCCCTTAATATCCATACAAGACCCAAAGGGCCTGGTAATGGACTGGGGGGTACCCATGCCGTTTGTCTCACTGATTTTCATCCATATTGCCAGGACCCGACATTACATTAAACCCGCAAGCAGTTTTAAATGAGATTTTTTCCTTTAAAAATGACATTTGGTGCAGGGACTGTTCTAAACACGGGAAACACGCGTCACTTTACAGGCATACTATAGACACCCCTCAGGTACGATATTTAAAGGAATATTTCACTTTTTTTTTTTTACTTTAAGCATCATTAAAATCACTGCTCCCGAAAAAACGTCCGTTTTTAAAAGTTTTTTTTGCATTGATACATGTCCCCTGGGGTAGGACCCGGGTCCCCAAACCCTTTTTAGGACAATACCATGCAAATTAGCCTTTAAAATGAGCACTTTTGATTTTGAACGTTCGAGTCCCATAGACGTCAATGGGGTTCTAACGTTCGTGCGAACTTTCGGTCCGTTCGCAGGTTCTGGTGCGAACCGAATCGGGGGGTGTTCGGCTCATCCCTACCCCTATATATAGCCATCCAAGAAAGTTACCACAGTTCAGATTATCTTGCTCAATATGTAGATTTTATTGTTAATGCATCACCTTGTAGCACTTACCTCCAAAGGATCCTCTGTTTTCTTGGGTCCCCCTCCAAGCAGCACCATGTTCTGTTCTCCAGCACGTCAGGCCTGAAGGGTGAATATTTATTTATATATATAATGCATAAGAATTCAACAATCAAAGAATGGAAAAATGAAAATAGACACTTCAAGTATGTAAAGCATTTGCAAAAAAACAGTGACATTTAACTGACACTTAATCCCTATATTATGGGAGGTCTCGTCTAAAAGGCAATATTAGGACAGTCTTTGGCAAACTCTCCCCTGCTGGCCAGTGCGTTGGGGCTCAAATGCAGCATTGGAGCTTTCAAAATTAAGTCCCTCTGATCCCAAATGTGTGGTAGGGTATGGCCAGCGGCCTCTTACCAGTTCTTAGGGTGATGACTTGACTTCCTCCACTCTCCATTTGGGGTTCTGTGGTGTCAGTTGCAGTGATGTCCTCCCAATTAACAAGCTGCAACACCTGGCTCAGCAGTGGCATTCATTGTCCCTGCTTCCCCGGCACTGTGGCAACTTGAACCAGCATTAGGCAATTAAACCATGTGCGCCCTCCCCCTTACTCAAGAACAGTCCTTTATTTTTCTCTCTTTGCGCACCAAGCCTAGGAGCCAAGGTCTTAAATAGACTCTGCCTGACCCAAGATGGCTGCCAGAGTCACATGGGGCGCCAGCATCCAATCCGATAGTATATGGTATCCTGGGTCACAGGTGACAGCTAACTAAGTTCCTCTTGACTTCCTATCCCTCTGCAATGTAGCTGTGGTTGAGCATCATCTGCAGTGGAGAAAGCAAACTGTGCCTGCCTAAAAGCTGAAGTTAGAATTGGATTGGCTACAGTGTACAGCTGCACCCTATTTTGCATTCTCCAGTTTTAATAAATCAGCCCCTTTGTGTACTTTTTTGCATGAGTAATTGTCAGCCAAACTGTCACACCACTGAAAACTGAAAAAAATGTCCTGGTAATGAAAGGGGATTACAGGTTAGTGCTCAAGTCATTATTTTTAATTACCTAAATAGCATGTTCGATGACTAATACCAATTAATGCATCAAAACCTGCAGCATCAGATCCACTGTGATCTTATTTATCAGGAATGTTGCTGTGGCGGCTGCTGACTGTAGCCAGTTTTTCATGCCTCATTAGCTGTCATGGTGGGCTCGGTCAGGGCCTCTGCTTCCCTCTAGGTAGTCCAGTGCCCATTTGGCTGCCCCCTGCTGGCATAGCTGGGGGTTGGTTGGCATATGGATGTAGGTTTTTTCCCCCTTTGGACTGCAGCAAACATGTGAATCCAGCAATATTTATAGATGATGTTTACAGAATTTCCCTGATGAAGCAAGTATGGTCTGAGAAACGCATTGGTACAAACTATCTGAGACCATGAATAGCAACTATTGCTGGTTGTTCGATATTGCATTGTTGTTTTATTATGGTTGGATCTTTTAAAAGGATCATTTGTATGTTCATTGTGACCTACAAGCTTTTTATTATGTGTATGTAATAAAGTTTGTGTTTTTAAAAATTCAATTCAATTGTGCTACCTTACGTTTAACTACATTAAAGTCCTACATTGTTATTGAAGGGGGTTCTCCTCCCCATTATTTTTCTTACTTCAGTCTCCTAACCATGTTTATTGTTTAGCACTGTGGATCATCTCCAGGAAAAAACACATTTCCATAAGTCTAATCATGGGAGTGCTACTTGCATCAACTACCTCATCACTAAATGAATATATGGAGGCAACCAACAGTTATCTCCAAGCGCATATCAAATTAAAGCCGTACTTCGCGATTGCAAGGCAAAACAAGCTCCCTCGTCTCCTCCTTCCATGCTGGTCTCCAGGATTTCTCCAGAGCCTCTCCCATCCTCTGGAACTCGCTACCTCAACCTGTCCGGCTATCCCCTACTCTTGCTACCTTCAGGCGATCCCTGAAAACTCATCTCTTCAGGGAAGCCTATCACGTCTCCAACTAATCTTTTACCACTTCCATCAGCTCATTTCCCACAATTACAACCTTTTGTACCACCTGCCCCACCCTATTAGATTGTAAGCCCTTCCTAATCCTCTTGTATTTTATTGTATTATAACTGTATTGTCTCCCTTTTATATTGTAAAGTGCTGTGTAAACTGTTGGCGCTATATAAATCCTGTATAATTATAATAATAATAATAATAATAATTTGCTTTAACTTTCCACACTCTAGCATCACATCCACTGGATTTTCAAATATATTAGTTCAAGACCGGAGATGCATAATGTGGCTAGACTGCCAACTCGCCCTACTAGAACAGTGGTTCCAAACCTCAGTCCTCAAATTACCCCAATGTGTTCAGGTTTTCCTGCACCTTCTCTTTGGTATTTATAACAGCTATTTTGTAATTCCTAAAACATGGTATGTTGGGGATACTTGAGGACTGAGGCCGGGAACCAATGTTCTAGAGCAGTGGTCTCCAAACTACAACCTAAAAGATTTTATCTTGCTCCCAGCAACCTTATCTGTGTAATGTCGAGACTGCCAGCCATGACTTACCTCCAGTCCCAAGTGCAGTCCCCCCCCCCCCACAAACACACACACACATATACATATGACTAGGACCGCCAGCAACCAATGATGCGATTGTCCCATTTAAAGCAATTACAGGAGGACCAGACCTCCTCTGTCCAGTCTCACGCCACCTCTTGCCCTCACATTGAAACGTTTGGAGATCCCTGTTCTAGGGCTATGATACTCCAAAAAATAAGCAATCTCATACTCTGCAATAAGCCAAGCAAACAGGGTTGAAGACAGCAAAGGTTTAATCCAGTATATGGGTAGTGCACAGATATTCACAAGACATCCCCTTAAATAAAATCTCCCAGGCCCACCACACATGTACCTTTTTATACATCAAAAAACTCATGATGCCTCTTATTAAATACCTTGGATTGTCTACTTTCCAAAACAGGGTCAATTGGGGGATATTTGTACTGTTCTGGTGTTTTCAGGCCTCAAAAAATAAGATAGATAGATAGATAGATAGATAGATAGATAGATAGACAGACAGACAGACAGACAGACAGACAGACAGACAGACAGACAGACAGATAGATGGATAGATAGATAGATCAGAATTAATTGATTTTCAGATATATCCCATATCCCATTGGACTCTACAACTTTCCTACAGACTAAATAATATACACTTATTTGGGGTTTTTGTCAAAGAAATGTAGCAGAATTCATTTTGACCTAAATTTATAAAGAAAGATTATTTATTTGCAAAATGTTATCACATTAAAAAAAAAAAATACTTTTTAAGGACGCAAATAAATAAAATTTTAGCAAAAATGAGAAAATAAAAATAAAAAACAGCGGTGATTAAATACTACCTAAAGACAGCTCTATTTGTGTGGAAAATATGATACAAAATTTCGTATGGGTGCAGTGTTGCATGACATATAAAATTCAACAGCGCTAAAAGCTGTAAATTGGCCTTGGTAGGAAGTGGGTAAAAGTGTCTGGTATTGAAGCGGTTAATAGCAGCAGTTCCATGAGACCAGAAAGTTATTTCAAGGCGGTGGCGTATCATCCACGTGTAGCGCCCTATAGTGTGCTAGAAGGATAGTACATGTTTGTGAGAGCAGATAAATGTCCAGACTTGGCTGACATCCAAGCCTGGGTGTGTTTTTGATCTGAGAAGGAAGTGACTCAGAGTAGAGCTGGGTGACTCAAAGGTAGCGCCACCAGGACCTCCCACTTCTTTCCAGAATGTTCTGGTGTTTTCTGGAAAGAGAGGTGGAGAGGGGAGGTGAAGCTATCTGGGGTGTTCTGAGGAGCCCTGACCATTTCCCAATCTGGATTGGCAGGGGGCAGGCCTCCTTAAATACCCAGGGTCAGCCCAGCTGGGGAGGAGTTGATCGGGTGAAAATTGGAGATGGAGTGTTAGGCTGTCGGGGCCTTGGAGGGAGCTTCCCAGTGTGGGGGGTGGGTGACCTTGGGCCTGGGCTCGGTTGCAGATAGGGACCCTCTTACAACCCACATAAGTGTCCTTCTCCACAGTGTTTACCGCACACGGGCTCCGGGAGCCTACTGTGACCCACACTGCACACATCGATGGTCCCTTGGTTCACAGCCGGGGATGATTGGTGCAGCGGGAGGGACAGCTGTGAGCACCAATTTCCCTGCATGGCTTCTCAGCTGACAGACGCTTCTCCTCTTCTTCCTCCCGTGGCTGTCAGCTGAAAAGCCATGCAGGGAAATTGGTGCTCACAGCTGTCCCTAACACTGATCATCTCCGGCTGTTCCCTGTGTCTTCCTCCTCCGGCCCCCCTCCGTGTCCTCCTCCGCCACCCCCAGTGTGCTCCTCCAGCCGCTTCTCTGGCCCCCTGTACTCCTCCTCCAGCACACCCATGTGCTCCTCCTCTGGGACCCACTGTATCCTCCTGCTCCAGCCCCCTGGATGCTTCTCCTCCGCCCCCTCCCTAATCCCCCACTGCCGGCTTCTCTCCTCTCCTATTTTACCGGCTGCTTGGGGGGATGTGTCAGGATGTAGAGTGGAGGAAGGGGCCGGTAAATGTAATTTACCGGCCCCTTCCTTTTCTCAACTGGACACAGTGAGTAATCACTACTGATCGTTCCTGTGTCTTGTAATAACTGAGCATAGTAAACTGTGTTTACTCTGCTTCATTTATTAAATGAATAGGAGCCTCTGTCCATTCATCTTCAATTCTTAGGCTGCTGAGAAAGGGACGGGGGGATCTCTGTCTTCAGCCCCTTATTCTGTCTGAAAGGGGAGATGTCAGGGGTCTGTTTAGACCCCTGATATCTCACCAAGGCCCACCAACAGGGCTAAAAAAAAATTGCAATAAATATAAAAAAAAAAAAAAATTGTAATAAAATTAAAATAAAAAAAAAAAAAAAAAATATATATATATATATATATATATATATATATATATATATATATATATATATATATATATATATAAATAAAAAACTACTGATGCCACTCCCCTGCCTTACCGACACTTTACACTGCCCAAGCCCCCTCCCCCCAAAAAGCATTGTGAAAAAAATTAAAGACAAATTATATTGTAAAAAAAAATGCATAAACATAAACGACTACTGACACCATCCACTGCTCTACTGAAACTGTCCATCCCCTACTGACACAGTTCACTGCCCCATACCCCACCCCCCCTTTCCCAGAACCACTGTGAAAAAAACTATTAAAAAAACTATTAAAAAAAAAAAGATAAACAACAAAATTGTAAAAAATAATCGATAAAAAAACTGCCAACAACCCTCATTTGTAAAAAAAATAATAAGAAGTAAATTGTAAAAAATCATTTAAAAAATAAAATTGTAAAAAATAATAGCAATAAAAAATTCTGACACTGTCCACTGCCCTACTGAAATCATCTGCTGGGCCCTAAAAAGCATTTGGAAAAAAATGAAAAAAAAAAAACGAAAAAATTAAATTGTAAAAAAATTAAATAATAAAAATAAAGAACTACTGTCATCGTCCACTGCCCTACTGACACCATCCTGCACATACTACCCACCACCGTACACTCAACACTCCTCACCTGCACATTATACCCACCTACATACACTCTGCATTCCTCTCCTGCACTTAATGCCTACCTCCATACACTCTATACTGCTCTTCTGCACATACTACCTACCACCATGCACACCGTACTCCTCTCCTGAACATAATACCCACCACCATACACTCCATACTCCTCTTCTGCACATAATACCTACCACCATACACTCCATACTTCTCTTCTGCACATAATACCTACCACCATACACTCCATACTCCTCTTCTGCACATACTACCCACCACCATACATTCCATACTTCTCTCCTGCACATACTACCCACCGCCATACACTCCACACTGTACATTCCCTACTTATCATTACTGCCTACACTCTGCATTCCTCTCCTGCACTTAATGCCTACCTCCATACACTCCATACTCCTCTTCTGCACATACTACCCACCACCGTACACTCCATACTCCTTTTCTGCACATAATACCTACCACCATACACTCCATACTTCTCTTCTGCACATAATACCTACCACCATACACTCCATACTCCTCTTCTGCACATAATACCTACCACCATACACTCCATACTCCTCCTCTGCACATACTACCCACCACCATACACTCCATACTCCTCTCCTGCACATACTACCCACCGCCATACACTCCACACTGTACATTCCCTACTTATCATTACTCCCTTCTGCACTGTGTAAGTCATCTCAAACTCTATTAAACCACACCCCTTTAAGCCACGCCCAATACGTAGCGCAATTTAAGCCATGCTCACATTTCACTTTGGTGCGCTACACGCACTACTTTTTTATTTATCAATCTCTAGAGCCCACTTTTTATCTTGCACACGGGCCCACTCATTTCATGATATGCCCCAGCTTCAAGGCATACCTCCCAACATTTTTAGATGGCAATGAGGGACACCTACTAGCAAACATACATAGGCATAGGACACGCCCCCTGCCACACCCCCCTAAAGGAGAATTAACCCCAAAAAAAAGGTTAATTAAATCCACCAGTGCGTTTTTTACCACTACTATTCCTTTATAGTGTCTAAAATTTACAAATGCAGCCATTTAGAATTTCGATGAAAGGTTTAGCACTGGGAAACACTTTACTGAAATATAAAAAGTGCATTTTATATACTATATGGATCAGACCAAAATGAGGGACAAATGAGAAGGAAAGAGCAACAGAGGGACATTGCTCCAAATCAGGGACAGTCCCTCGAAATCAGGGAGAGTTAGTACAGGCATACCCCACTTTTAAGTACACAATGGGGTTTATTTACCCTAGCTGGAAAGTGCAAAATCAGGCTCACTTCTGCATAGAAACCAATAAGCTTCTAATCCCAGCTTGTTCAATTAAGCTTTGGTAATAAAACCTGGAAGTTTATTGGATTCTATGCAGAAGTGAGCCAGATTTTGCACTTTCCAGCTTTAGTAAATAAACCCCATTGTGTACTTAAAAGTGGGGTATGCCTGTAGATGTCAAGGGTTCCTCCATGTTGAAAAGGGTCAGAAAGGCTGGTCTATTCAGCAGACTGGATATGGAGAGAGGACACCACTGTATGCCATCCACCTGGTTGTGTTCTCCAGCAAGGCTGTGTAAACCTCAGGGCTGAATGGAAGAAATACAAATCAAATGATAGTTAAATCAGGATGTAACATTTTGTATTTCATATGTGTTTTTTGGGGTTCAGCGTTAGTTTAAGGTGAATTCCTGAACACCAACTTGTCATGGCAGCTAGAACATTTTTACTGACTTCCTCCTAAACAAATCCAGAAGTTTGAACTTTAATCTTTTCCTTTGTTACCTGAGCAAGAAAACAAATTATTGGTCCTTTGAGCTCACATTTGCATTTATTGCATTACACATGTCTTATTTATAACCCATTTAAATCATATTTATTATTGACTTTGTGGATTATCTTTGGAGAACACATTCTGGGTGACTGAACGCTACAGAAGCTTCCTGTATGAGCGTAGCAAGTGATGTGAAAATGGTGCTCAACACTGCTATCCTCTATCTACTCATTCTATCAGCAGGTAAGTGGCCATTTAGCCAAAATGGGGTCAGTTCATAGAGTTATCACATTGTATTTCTATGTATCATTTTATTCATATGTGTAATATTACATTGGCTAATTCAGGAATGATGCAGACAAGTGCTCGCACTAAAAATACTTTCACAAAGCCATTAGCCCAGACAAATTTTGGTAAATGGAGCTAAAACATTCCCACCACAGATATAGGAAACACAATATTTGCAGGAAAACTAAAATGAATGTGCATAACATAGGTGCATAACTTATGTGCATAACTAAATCTAGAGTGGTTTGGGATCTATTGGGTTTTTTTGGTCTTTTTTTTTTCAATACATTTTTATTAAATATTAACAGAAGAAAGGAGAATAACTTTTTTTTTAAGTATATTGATTTGTAAACCCTTTTATATGCAGTATATGTATATTTATAAATATATTTATTATATTATTTTTTAATATAGTAATTTTTTCTGACCATATAAAAATACAAGTGGTATGTGGATACCACATGTGTGAGACTTTTCACAGCCTGGATACATAGAGAGGCCCAAAATCCAAGGAGCACCTTTGGGCTTTCTAGGAGCTTAAAGTGATTGTAAACAATCACCTTGTAAAATAACCCATTCCGTTTAAAATAGAAATGAAAAACAAATCATTTGTATATACATATAAAAAAAAACTTTGTTTCCCTTTTTTATAATTGACCACATATCCTCTGTTCTCAGCTGCTTAAGAGTTGGGGAAGGAGAAACAGCAGTACACTAAACTTCCCCATAAATGGTTGTGCAGGAGGGGGGAAGGGGGGGCATGTCAGGATCTGATCAATTCTGATCATTGGAGGAGAGTAGGCACTGAGTTCCCAGCTGTGCTCTCATGCCTAGAGTGGTCAGTTTTTAATAGGAAAGCAGAGGGACTTGCAGGAACACCAGGTATTTCACACAAATAAAGCAATGTAAAGAGAAGAGGATACTTTCTCATACAAGTACATGGTAAAGCAGTCACATATCAGGAATATGAAATGTTGGGTTTACATATTCTTTAAAGTGGTATCAAAGGTTCAGCTTTTTAAAAAAAAAGCAAAAAAATAAAAAAGTTATATTTATTACAGGTACTTATATAGCCCTGTCAATTTACACAGCACTTTACATATATATCGTACATTCACATCAGTCCCTGCCCTCAAGGAGCTTACAATCTAAGGTCTGTAACTCACATTCATACATATATATACTAGGGCCAATTTAGACAGGAGCCAATTTACCTTACCAGCATGTCTTTGGCGCATGGGAGGAAACCTATGCAGGTGCAGGGAGAACATGCAAACTCCAGGTAGGTAGTGCCATGGTTGGGATTGAAACCGATGACCCCAGTGCTGCTAGGCAGAAGTGCTAACCACTAAGCCACTGTGCAGTGGTTTTGCACAGAGCTGGCCTGATCCTCCTCTTGTCGGGTCCCCCACCAGGACTGGTGGCTCCTCCTTCTTGACCCCAATAGCAAGCCACTTCCTATAGGGGAACTGGTGCATGCTCACTCCCAAGCCCTGCTCTATACGTTCATAAGACACATAGAGCTGCGGTTCGACCCCACCACCCCCCCACTCTGCTCTCCTCATTGGTTCATTGGCTGTGATTGATAGCAGTGGGAGCCAATGGAAGGTGAAAAAAAAATCTTACACTTCTCTCATATATGAAACAATCAGGGTCTTTTAGCTAGAAAATTACTTAGAACCTCCAAACATTAGACATGTGCAATTCGTTTAGTTCCGAATTCGTTTTTTAACGAATTTCGACAAATTCGTAATTCGGAAATATTCGAATTAACGAAAACCCGTTTAACGAATTTTTTCGAATATTCGTAAATTTGAATATTCAAAAATGCGTAAATTCGTACATTTGTAAATTCGTACATTCTTAAATTCGTATATTCTTAAATTCATACATTCGTACATTTGTAAATTCTTAAATTCGTAAATTCATAAATTAAAATATTAGGAAATCTGAAATAATAAATAACTAATAATAACTCAACTATTACTAACTATTAAATTATAGCTATTGGAACTTCCTTTCAAATTTGGCTATTAGTGAATGTAACGAATACAAACTTATCCGAAGTTACGAATTATCCAAAATAACGAATGCGCTAAAGAAATGGAACGCAATGAATTAATAATAATAAATAACAATAATAATAATAATAAAACCTTTTTATTATTATTATTATTTATTATTAATTTGTTCCGTTCCATTTGTTTAGATGCAGCATTCGTTATTTCAGATAATTCGTAACTTTGGATATATTCGTATTCATTACGTTCAATAACAGCCACATTTGAAAGGAAATTCCAATACCCATAATTTAATAGTTAGTTATTTCAGATTTTCGAATTTTCGGGTTTTTGGATTTTCGAATTTCGAATTTCCAAATTTCCGAGTTTCCGAATGTACAAATTTATGATTGTACAAATTTACGAATTGCGATCATAACGAATGACCCGAAAAACGTAAAAAAAAGGAAAGAAACGAAAAACAAACACATTTTTTGGCAGTGCACATCTCTGCCAAACATTATATATATATTTAGCAGAGACTCTAGAGAATAAAATGTTGGTTATTATTTTTATGTCACATGGTATTTGCGCAGCGATTTTACAAAGCATTTTCTTTTAAAATACATTTTACTGAATTTAACAAAAAAATAATATATAACCCAATTTTTTTGTAAAATATGAAAGATGATGTTACGCAGAGTAAATAGATACCCATCATTTCATGCTTTAAAATTGGGCATGCTCGTGGATTGGCACCAAACTACAGTACTTAAAATCTCCTTAGGCAATGTTTTAAAAATTTCTAAAAGTTATCAGTTTAGAGTTACAGAGAAGGTCTTGTGCTAGAATTATTGCTCTCGCTCTAACGTTCGTGACAATACCTCACATGTGTGGTGCAAACACGTTTATGTATATGTGGGCACGGGGGGGGGGGGTCGCTTTAAAAAATATATATTATATTTATTTTATTACAATTTTTTTAATTTTTACACTGTCCCTTTAATTTTTTTTTTTTCATCACTTTATTGCTATCACAAAAAATGTAAACATCCCTTGCGATAACAATACAACATGACAGGTCCTCTTTATGAAATCGATCTGGGGTTCATATGATCCCACATTTCTCCTCTACAATGGAAAGCTTTAGATCAAAAACATTGATCTAATGCTTTTCTTAAAAAAAGTCATTGTTTACATCGGACCGCAACCGGAAGTGATGTCATGACGTTGCTCCAGTCCTTCTAAACCTTAGAGTTTAGTTAAGGTCACCTGTCCTCAGCCAATCTCTGTGGTCAGCCGTTGCAACTGTAGGATCAGTTCCCGGGGCTACCGATCATCCAGGTAAGCCCAAGAAACACCGGAAAGTGGAGGGAGGGGTAACCTCTCCCGCCGCTTCTAAAAGTGATCAACAGCTAATCTGCCGCTTGGATCACTTTTAGCGGTTAGAGAATTGCCGGCTGAAAAAACAAGACCGGGTTATAGCATATTGATTCAGCCATAAGCCCGGTATTCCACTTCCACTTCGAGGACGTCATTTTACTATGGCGTTAAACGCTAAAGGACCATATTTTACATTACATCCTCATTTCTAATCTTGATTGGTTAGTGTCTGTATTTACTGCATATTGTATAATTAATCATATCTATTTTCTTTTCCAGCATCTGCAGGTGGAGCAGGCACTGCATCTGGTACAATGCAAGTAAATTCTACTTCACCAGGCTGCAAAGCCCAGATGGCATACCTACTAACAGCCACGGAAATCACCACTACATCTATTATACCCACACTTTCAAGTACAGAACTTTCCACCACCACAAAACTTACAGCACCTCCAACTACTAGTACCACTTTCACCACCACTACACCCCCTACCACCACAATGTTCACAACCATAGCACCTCTTACTACCACCCTAATGTTCACAAATACTACACCCACTACCACTCCAATGTTCGCAACCACAGGACCATCTACTACCACCACAATGTTCACAACCACTACACCAACTACCACCACAATGTTCACAACCACTACTCCAACTACCACCACAATGTTCACAACCACTACACCCATGACCACCACAATGTTTACAACCACAACACCTCCTACTACCACCACAATGTTCACAACCATTACACCCACTACCACCGCAATGTTCACAACCACTACACCCATTACCACCGCAATGTTCACAACCACTACACCCATTACCACCGCAATGTTCACAACCACTACACCCACTACCACCGCAATGTTCACAACCACTACACCCACTACTACTGCAATGTTTACAACCACTATACCCACTACTACCACAATGTTCACAGCCACTACACCCACTACTATCACAATGCTCACAACCACTACACCCACTACCACCCCAATGTTCACAACCACTGCACCCACTACCACTGCAATGTTCACAAGCACTACACCAACTACCAACACAAT
Organism: Aquarana catesbeiana; assembly: GCF_042186555.1. NCBI lineage: Eukaryota > Metazoa > Chordata > Amphibia > Anura > Ranidae > Aquarana > Aquarana catesbeiana. The sequence goes on from NC_133326.1 coordinate 670,799,877, forward strand.
GTTCACAACCACTACACTCAGGACCAACACAATGTTCACAACCGCTACACCCACTACAGACACAATGTTCACAACCACTACACCAACTACCAACACAATGTTCACAACCACTACACCCAGGACCAACACAATGTTCACAACCGCTACACCCACTACAGACACAATGTTCACAACCACTACACCAACTACCAACACAATGTTCACAACCACTACACCCACTACCACCGCAATGTTCACAAGCACTACACCCATGACCAACACAATGTTCACAACCGCTACACCCACTACAGACACAATGTTCACAACTACTACACCAACTACCAACACAATTTTTACAACCACTACAACAACTACCACCACAATGTTCACAACCACTACACCCACTACAGACACAATGTTCACAACCACTACACCCACTACAGACACAATGTTCACAACCACTACACCAATTACCAACACAATGTTCACAACCACTACACCCATTACCACCACAATGTTCACAAGCACTACACCCATGACCAACACAATGTTCACAACCACTACACTCAGGACCAACACAATGTTCACAACCACTACACCAACTACCAACACAATTTTTACAACCACTACAGCAACTACCACCACAATGTTCACAACCACTACACCAACTACCACCACAATGTTCACAACCACTACACCAACTACCACCACAATGTTCACAACCACTACACCAACTACCACCACAATGTTCACAACCACTACACCAACTACCACCACAATGTTCACAACCACTACACCCACTACCACGGCCAGAATCCTTACAACCTGGAATCCAGGACAAGGTAAGGGGTTCTTTCACGTATGAAGAGTTATTCCACTCAAAAATGATTTGACATGTTTTGAAACATGATGGAGACATATCATTTATGGCTTCTTGTGTTTCTCAGGCATCTTTTTCTCCCTTCTCTGCCTGAACATTTGTAATAACCATTACAAGGGAGTCACACTTTCCGTTTGTATTTTTTTTTCCATGGATAATGCAACATGAGCAGAGAGATTAGTTAAAGATTGTTGATATTGCTCAAAACTGAATTGTGGACAGAAATAGAGCAAGGAACTAGGGTGGGGAGGGCATCCTAGAGGTAAAAGAAGCCAAAAGTGATTAGGCCCACCAGATTGCACCTATAGAGAAAATAACAATTTTGGGAAGACTGTTCTTTTAAATATGCTTTAAGAGAAACTAAAATGTTTTTAAAGTTTAACAGCCAGTTATGTAGTGTAAACTAAAAAAATATACTGGTCAGCTGCAAAGATGGGTATCATAATTTTTTGCAATTTCAATGGTACATGTAATTTTTAGGCTTGACATAGTTGGTATTAATATATTCAAAAGTCTATTTTTAACATATTTTACAAAAACATGAGGATTAGATTATGCTTATGCGCACTAAAATTAACTTTATTGTATTTTTAACTCAAAATATAGGTTTGAAAGACATTTACTCATATACAGTATGATCTAGAGTGTATATTCCCACGCTACCATGTAAGAAGTAATAAAATGACACAGGAAAAGCTGCTTGCACCGAATAGGGTCCTGACTAACCCCTATTATGACAATAGGTTATATATTAAATACGGTGCTGCGCTAATCCAAAGTTAATAAAAGTCGTGCAGTGACACTCACAATCTGGGTGAGTATAAAACTAGCCTAGTGGGGGGCATGGAATGCACTAAAAGTGAATTTACTGATATATAAAGAAAAGCAAAGTGCAAGGTGCAGTGGGGTGTGTATACTCTCTAGAGTTATATATCAATATCCCTTAATCAGCTAGTGCACAAAAACTTAAAAAATAATACATCCAATATAGTAATTATACAAATACAAAACATACAGTGTGAACCAGTAATAACCAAAAGCTACTGGTAACGGCTCCTTTAAGAGTGGGTCCTGGATCCTAAACACGATCTTCATATGCCATAAACCCTCAGGATTGGCCAAGCATGCGGGTCATAGTGCATGCTTGGCCAATCATCACCTGATGAAGTCACGAGGTGTGTGACGTCACGCGTAGGGACGGGACAGGCACTTTCCACTGACAGATGCATACGAGCTCGCCGCTCGTTGGAGTTTTGTGATCTTTGTTTTATGCTATGTGAGTACCGCTTGTTTTAATAAATTGATTTTCGTTCAAACTACTGCACTACGTGGCATCCCCTTTTCTTTATTCATGGCCACCTCACCTCCTGAGGGTTTAAGGCATATGAAGATTGTGTTTAGGATCCCGGACCCACTCTTAAAGGAGCCAGTACCAGCGGCTTTTGATTTATGCTCTAACCTCAGTATAATGAGGTAAGGGGCCATTGCTTACTAGTGTAGGATTGTTGCATGAAGAAGATCCCCTATTCCTTTCTGGTCTACACACTCCACGGTTTCCATCTATCAGATTGATTGGTTTATGGAGATATCTTGCTGTATGCGTTGATTCAACGAGTGGCACTATACGGACTGATGAGCTATTGAAGACACTGTTTTTATTGCACATGTCACTTTTTGGATTGTTCGTAATTTTCCATGTTGCCCTATATTTAAGCACTGGCTTTGTTTGCACTGGACACTTTAGATTATTCAGTACGTCCTGAGATCTGCTCGGACGTGCAGCACAATACTGGCTCACACTGAACGTTTTGTATATCTATTATGCCCCGTACACACGGTCGGACATTGATCGGAGATTCCGACAACAAAATCCATGGATTTTTTCAGACGGATGTTGGCTCAAACTTGTCTTGCATATACACGGTTACACAAAGTTGTCGGAAAATCCGATCATTCTGAACGTGGTGACGTAAAACACGTACGTCGGGACTACAAACGGGGCAGTAGCCAATAGCTTTCGTCTCTTAATTCATTCTGAGCATGCGTGGCACTTTGTCCGTCGGATTTGTGTACACACGATTGGAATTTCCGACAACGGATTTTGTTGTCAGAAAATTTTATAGCAAGCTCTCAAACTTTGTGTGTTGGAAATTCCTATGGAAAATGTGTGATGGAGCCTACACACGGTCGGAATTTCCGACAACAAGGTCCTATCACACATTTTCCGTCAGAATATCCGACCGTGTGTACGGGGCATTATTTTTATACTGGGTGTACTAATTTTTTAATGTTCACATGTTTTAAAATCGCACGGCTTATTACTGGTTCACACTGTATGTTTTGTATTTGTATTATTACTATATTGGATGTATTATTTTTTAAGTTTTTGTGCACTAGCTGATTAAGGGATATTGATATATAACTCTAGAGAGTATACACACCCCACTGCACCTTGCACTTTGCTTTTCTTTATATATATCAGTAAATTCACTTTTAGTGCATTCCACGCCCCCACTAGGCTAGTTTTATACTCACCCAGATTGTGAGTGTCACTGCACGACTTTTATTAATCTTGGATTAGCGCAGCACCGTATTTAATATATAGCATATACAGTATGCCAGAAGAATTACAGCCACCATTTTTCTAGCCTATAGGCCCACTGCTTTCAAATATATATACACTGTATATTGTAGGTAATTTGTAAAAAGGTCCGGAAACAAAAGGGTTAATGCTGATATTGTAAAAAAAAGAAATCAAAAAGTGTATTTAATAAAGGAACTGTGTAAGCACTTAAATATGACCTGGTATCAGCGCTCCCTTCTTCTGACCCACTCTAGGGCTATACTCATAGTTTAGCATTAAAGTTTATAAGTGATTATCTGTATCTGATTATTTCCCATTTTTATTTAATGCTAACCTTCCAAAGAAACATTTAAAGTGACCCTTTACTTTAGCGCTGGTGCCTCCTGGTTGTATTTTAGAGCCTATATAGGGCTTTCTTTCCCAGCCCAGTGGCTAAACAGAATAGTAGGGGAAAAAGGCAAGGTGAATACATGCTGCTGAGGACGGGGGAAGAAAAGCGGACCTTCACCCAAAAATTACACTTAGCTTCTTTCATTTCCTTTCCTCCAGCCTCTTCAGAAATGGCATATGTTTTTTGTTTTCTTTTTTCGGGTAGCGGGTACCTTTTTTTCATTCTACCCACTCCCACTTTCTTATTCCTATTCTGGCACCCCCAGCCTGCAACCTCCTCAGATCACATTGCACACCCCAGGAGGCTGCAGCTTGCACATTCTCAGTAGGGGAGCTGGCTGTGAGACATTGGGTAGTCACAGCTGGCTCCCAAATCCAAGATGGCGACACAGAGGATCAGTAGCCCTGGGTAGAATCAGCTGAATAGAAAACAGCGCTGGACTCCAGAAGCTGGTGAGTGTCTGTTTATTAAAAGTCAGCAGCTACAGTATCACAGCACCGTCTGTACAGAGAGCCATAATTGGCCAAAGCCAGGGTGGCTTTGGCCAATTATGGCTCAGGGGGTTTAGTACACGCCCCACACTATATAAGGTGTGGCGGCGTTGTGTAGTGTGTTGCAGTGGAGAGAGATAGACAGAGAGACAGTGTCATTTGATTTAAGTTAGATAGAGTAGGCAGGTGAGTCAGTTAGCTGCTGGTGTTCTTCTAATCCTATTAGTACCACAGGCAGGCAGCTACAGTATTTACAGTACAGTTAGTGTACTGTGTCCTCTGCACAGTGTGCATCTAAGGCTACCTGAAGAAAATTGGTGGTGTTCTTCTGATCCTATTAGTACCACAGGCAGCTGCACTGCCGAAAGAAGTTCGCTCCCAGCCATCCACATGACCAGTGGTTGAATGCTAGCTTGGCTAAATTGCTAGCACTTCAACTGCTGCCTTTTCAGTTGGTAGACTCTGCCCCCTTCCGTGAGTTTGTGGAATGTGCGGTTCCTCAGTGGCAGGTTCCCAAACTCCACTTTTTCTCACAGAAGGCGATTCCAGCTCTCTACCGGCATGTGGAAGGCAATGTCTTGGCCTCGCTGGACAGGTGCATATTACCGCTGACTCATGGTCCAGCAGGCATGGACAGGGACATTACCTATCTTTCACCGCGCACTGGATGACTCTTTTGGCAGCTGGGAAGGATGCAGGACAGGGGGCAGTAGTGTTGGAGGTTGTTCCGCCACCATGCCTCCAAAATTCTACTAGTGGTGATTCTGCCACACCTCTCTCCTCCACCCCCTCCTCTTCTTCTTCCTCCATGGCCTCTTGCTGTGCTGATTTTTCCTCGGAACCAGCGGTGCTCCGTAGGCGTTCAAGGGACTACGCAAGCACGCAGACAAAAAGATGTTATGCGGTGCTTGAGCTGGTGTGCTTGGGGGAGAGAAGCCACACTGGGGTAGAGATACTGTCAGCTCATTGCGACAATGGCACCAACCTTCTCTCTGCCCTCCGACAGGGACAACTGACCCATGTGCCCTGTTTGGCTCACATCTTTAACTTGGTGGTGCAGCGGTTCTTGGGCAGGTGCCCGGGCTTACAGGATGTCCTGAGGCAGGCCAGGAAAGTCTGTGTGCATTTCCACAGGTCATATAATACCAGTGCTCGGCTGGCTGACCTCCAAAAGGAATTTAACCGCCTAATCTGTGACATGCCCATCAGGTGGAACTCAACGTTGGCCATGCTGCAGCGGCTGCACGCACAGCAGAGGGCCATCAATGAGTACCTATGCGACTATGGCACCAGGACAGGGTCAGGCGACCTTGTTTTTTTTTCCCCACACCAGTGGGCTATGATCAGGGATGCATGCACTGTCCTGTCACCATTTGAGGAGGCCACGAGGATGGTGAGCAGTGACAGTGCATGCATCAGTGACACTGTCCCCCTTGTCCACCTGTTGGAGCACACGCTGCGTGGAATAATGGACAGGGCACTTGAGGCAGAACAGAGGGAGGAAGAGGAGGACTTCCTTAGCTCTCAAGGCCCCCTTTATCCAGACAGTGTTCCTGCATGCCAGCCAATCACACAGGAAGAGCACAAGGAGGAGGAGGATTGTGTCAGCATGGAGGTGGAGCCTGGCACTCAGCATCAGCAGCAGTCTTCAAGGGATCATTTACAGTCCCAAGAAACCCATGGACTTGTACATGGCTGGGAGGAGGTGGCTGCCGTCCTTAGTGACCCAGAGGACTCTGGACCGAATGCCTCAGCAAACCTAGGCTGCATGGCCTCCCTAATCCTGCAAAGCTTGCGGAAGGATCCTCGTATTTGTGGTATCAAGGGGAGGGATGATTACTGGCTGCCAACCCTCCTTGATCCACGTTACAAGGTTAAGGTTGCGGACCTTATCTTGCCGTCGCAGAGGAAGCAGAGGATGAAACATCTTCGGGAGGCCTTGCAGAAAGGTTTGTGCAACCTCCCAGAGCTTGGGAGGTTACAATTTCCTGGTCCTCCTGGACAGCGTGTTGCTGAGGCTTCGGTCAGTCACAGAAGGAGCGGTGGAGAAGCTGGCCGTCTGACCGGTGCGTTCAGACATTTTTTAGTCTGCAGCCCCAAGGTCTGATCAGTTCCAGCAACCATCGCCAGCATCTGATTCACATGGTGCAGGATTACCCAGGGGCAAGATTATATTTGGACACCTCTCCCACCGAAAATCCTCTGGGTTACTGGGTCTTGAGGATGGATCACTGGCCGGAGCTTGAACAGTATGCAATTGAGCTACTGGCCTGTCTTGCATCCAGCGTTCTTTCAGAATGCACATTCAGTGCTTCTTGAGGCTTTGTAACCGATCACAGGGTGCGCCTGTCCACTGAATCGGTCGATCGGCTGACCTTCATAAAAATGAATCAGTCTTGGATCACCAGCTACCAAGAACCTGATGCTGATGTAACCGATTCATTTTTTTTTTTAACGTGAGATCCCTTCAAGACTGCCTATACTGATGCTGAGTGACTATCCTGTTATGCTGAGTGACAATCCTCTTCCTCCTCAATTTTCATGCTGATAGCTTGTAAGAACATTTTTGGTTCTGGGCACCGCCACCAGTGGCCAAGGCCCAATTTTTCTGCCCCTGTTGAACAGGGGCGTGTAATTACAATTTTTGATGCAATACTTTGCAGCAGGGCTCATTCCTGCGCTCCAACTATAGTATCTGTGAGGGGTTGCAGTGTTGTGGCACCAGTGCCCAAGGCCCAATTTTTCAGCCCCTGTTTAACAGGGGTGTATAATTACAATTTTTGCTGCAATACTTTGCAGCAGGGCTCATTCCTGTGCTCCAACTATAGCATCTCTGAGGGGTTGCAGTGTTGTGGCAGCAGTGGCTAAGGCCCAATTTTTCTGCCCCTGTTTAACAGGGGCGTGTAATTACAATTCTTGATCTAATATTTCACAGCAGGGCCCATTCCTGCGCCTAACAAGAGTAACTGTGAGGGCTTACAGTGTTGTCGCAACACCACCACCACCAAAGGCCCAATTTTTCTGCCCCTGTTCAACAGGTGCATGTAATTACAATTCTTGATCTAATATTTCACAGCAGGGCCCATTCCAGTGCCCATCAAGAGTAACTGTGAGGACTTACAGTGTTGTGGCACCAGCACCACCACCACCACCAAAGGCCCAATTTTCCTACCACTGTTCAACAATGGCATGTAATTACAATTCTTGATCTAATATTTCACAGCAGGGCCCATTCCTGCGCCCACCAAGAGTAACTGTGAGGGCTTACAGTGTTGTGGCAACACCAACACCTAAGGCCCCAATTTCTGTAGAGTATATAGGGCAGGCCCCTACTTTCAAACATCCAACTCACAAACGACTCCTACTTGCAAACGGAAGGAGGCAACAGGAAGTGAGATGAAATCTACCCCTAGGAAGGGAAATTCTCTCCTATAAGAGTTAATATGGGAAAAATGTGTCTCCTCTTCACTGATGCTTTATCACCAATCCTTGATTCACTAAAAACCCCAAATTTTCCAAAAACATTTGTCATTGGGACAGAAAGTGAGGTGAAATCTTCTGAAAAGATGCACAGACAGCAAAACAAATGTTACAGGGGTGATAACGCTTCCCTATGTTTTCCAAAAAGCTTAAAAATTGATTTTTTTGGCAGCAGCTACACTTTAAAAATGTATCAGTTCAAAATTACAAACAGATTCTACTTAACAACAAACCTACAGTCCCTGTCTTGTTTGCACCACCTGTATATTGCTGTTCAGAGTATGTAGGGCCTGAGGGGCCCACGCCTTCCTTTTTTTAAATTTGGGTGCGGGGTTCCCCTTAATATCCATACAAGACCCAAAGGGCCTGGTAATGGACTGGGGGGGGGGGGGTAAAAAACGGACGTTTTTAAAACTTTTTTTTGCATTGATACATGTCCCCTGGGGCAGGACCCGGGTCCCCAAACTCTTTTTGGGACAATAACTTGCATATTAGCCTTTAAAATTAGCACTTTTGATTTCGACGTTCAAGTCCCATAGACTTTAATGGGGTTGTAAAGTTTGCGCGAACTTTCGGTCCGTTCGCAGGTTCTGATGCGAACCGAACCGGGGGGGGTGTTCGGCTCATCCCTAGTGAGCAAAGTACAGGTTCACTTTAATGCAGGGTGCAAGAACTTAGGTACACTATACTGCCATACTTTTGTGGACACCTTAACCTCACAACTACCCATACATGAGCTTTTTGGACATTGTATTTTAAAATCACTGGCGATATTATGAAGTTTCCCCCTCTTTGCAGCTTAAGCATTTTTCTGGAAAAGCTATTGGAGTGTGCCTGTGTGAATGTCTGCTCATTCACCCAAAGAAGCATTTGTAAGTTTGTTAACTGATTTTGGACAAGAAGACTGGGCTCATTCTAGTTCACCCCAAAGGTGTTCAATAGGATTGAAGTTGGGACTCTGTGTAGGCCACTTGAGTTCCTCCACAAAAAACTCATCAAACCATGTCTTTATGGAGCTGGCTTGAGCACAAGGGGCACAGTCATGCTGAAGCAGAGAGGAGCCTTCACCAGACTGTTCTAACAAGGTTGGAAGAACACAATTGTCTAAAATGTCTTTGTATGCTGTAGAGTTAACAGTACCCATCACTGAAACCTCAGAATACAAATTTTTGGCCATGTAATGAAGATTTTTGTGTAGGGTATGTGGGTGGTACCTCCTCCATGTTCCCCTCCTCGTTGGGCATCAAGTGTTGGTCGCAAAAGTGTCCTACCCGGGGGTGGGTTCTTTTGGGCTACGCTTGGGCTACGCTTGGGCTACGTTCACCTTGAACAGGGTCACTGCCTTACACATGGGGTACCTTTACTTGCACAGATGACTGAAATTGAATTAACTCTCTTAGCGTTAGTGTACACTCTGCGGTCACTGTTGCATTTAGGAGGGACACGCAGAGCCGACGCCCTCTCCCCAGTCCAGTGTATCTCTGCTAACTCACTCCCAGTAATGGTATGGGGTCCCGCAATGCGCCTAGCGTGGACTCCATGCACGCACTCACTTAACTCTTCCACTTTTGTACCTGTGCTCAGGCTGAGGAACTCTGCAGATTTGCTCCTGTTGCTATTGAAGCTGAGAGAACAACAACTCCTCCTGCAAGAGGCTATCACACCTGCACCATGTACACACTTAATACAGGCTGCATGCTTCATATCAGGCAAAGACAACATTTCCAAAGCTTTACTGAAATATTTGGTCATTCCAGGTAACAACAGTAGCAGTGTTTTCCTGATGTCACTACTCCCTAACTCAGGCTTTGTAGCTGCCCCAGCATACCTGCACAGGATAGAGTCTGTTATGGCCGATTTCCAGGATTGGTGTCTCTGGGCGATTTGCAGCTCTCTGTGGTCCCATACTCTGTAGAAGGCTCTTCATCCATAGGTGCTCCAGACTTGGCAGTAGGCTGGACAGACATACTCCAGCAACAGCATCATGTCTAGTATTATGCGCCCCCCTTCCCTACTTTTACACAGCACAGGACCAGTGGGTTGGACCCAAGAAAGCCCGCTGAGAAAGATCCAGGAAGCAAGTTAACCCTAACCCTCCCAGCTGGGGCAGCACTAAACTTTAACCTCATTTTAGCAACCAATACTAAAATGAAATCAGTTAATTTTAGCAAAAGCAGCTTCAGCTCTCCCTTGTTGAAGTAAAATGTGCAGTGGAGAACTGTAAAATTGTTGTCAATGCCTAAGGAACAGCTGTATTTTTTAAAAGCAGTGGTGGAAAATCAACAGCTAAGATTGACAGTCCATTTGAACTATATGTCATTTAGTAAACAGGGCAGGGTAGCAACCATGCTGATTTTCTGGCATTAATACTTTCAGAGTCATTGAACTTGCAGAGAGTGAATGGAGAGCCTCAAACATATATATTTGCTTTGTGCTGGTTACATAAATGCAGTCAGGCAACAGGCAGATTTGGAAGGAGGACAGCAATGGGCCATGTATTTCTCTCAAGAAATAAAGAATGTAACTTGTGTTGATAAGAGACAGGTTCAGCTGTGGCGGGTCACGGGTGGCAGTGGTAAACCATGCACAAGACGGACACTCGGTAACAGTCTAAGCAGGTTTTTCTCCCCTTTTCCACAGTTCCACAGTTCCAGTGCAGGAGGGCTTTGTTCAGTAAGTCCATAGCATAAAACAAAACATTTGCTCACCATGCCAATAACTAAACTTATGTCAGTTCCTGATGAGCAGGGTTTCCACTAATGGGTTCCCCTAAAACAAAGAGGCAGCACTACCTTTTTAGTGTTCTGTCAACAGTCAGCCTTTTCACCCAGCAGCAGTCTCCCACAGCACACATAGAACTCACATACAGTATATAAAGTCAGTTCACATATATAAAGGCCTGTACACAGATGAGAATAATAATGAGGTCTGGCTACCACGTAAGATGTTAACCTAGGACTGGAGACTTTCCAGCCCGAAGCTCTACAAAGTCTCCTGGCTCCAGGACCTAGATATTAATATGTGAAAAAAATAAAAAGTCTGTTTTCTCCATACCAGATACAGATCCCAGAGGCTCAGACCAGGTGTATTTGAAAAACAAAATTTGCAATTCATAAAAATAATACCTGACGATCCTGCCATTAAGATTCTTGTTTAGGCATTTCCTGTTACAGGTTGCCCACCAATTATGCTTCTGTGTTGTAACCCCAGCATAAGTAAAGATGAGGCCAGCACACCAACAAGATACAACAACCTTACTACAAGGTCAACAACCTTAAATTCCTTGAATGGCACTCTACGAACGACCTTTAGGAGCAACATAGGGACCCCATTATCAAGATGACTAAACAATAAAGGGGTCCCCTTGCAACCCCAAAACATCATAGGTACAATGCTATTTAAGTAAATCAAGGTTGTTTGTATGCTGTTAGTGTACTGGTCTCATTTTTACTCATGTTCAGAGTTGTATTACCTCTACTGCTGTGCCCTATATCATAATCCTATCAGGGAGCCAAATCAATGATGTGTAGCTAATGCTGGTGCAAGTGCATGTAGACAGGAAACGTCTCTAATGCCCCGTACACACGATCAGACTTTCTGACAACAACTTCCTGTTGGAAGGATGTTAGCTCCCACTTGTCTTGCATACACACGGTCACACAAATGTTGGCCAACAATTACAAATGTAGTGATGTACAAGACGTACGTGATATCTCCATTACGAATGCTAGTTATATCTCGTACTTGATTCTGAGCATGCGTGGACTTTTGTCTGACGGACTTGTGTACACACGATCGGAAAGTCCGACAACAAACATTTGTTGACGGAAAATTTGAGAGCCTGCTAGCCAACATTTGTTGGCGGAAAGTCCGACAACAAATGTTCGATGGAGTATACACATGGTTGGACTTTCCACCAACAAGCTCACATCCAACATTTTTTTGTCGGAAAATCCGATCGTGTGTACGGGGCAAAAGGGTTCTGAAGACCTCAGCACAGTAGCACTGAGATACAAATCGGAGAAAATATACTAAAGGTAATACTTTATGATTTAAAAATATGTTTTTTATGGCAATTGTTTTTGATACACTAAATATTATCCATTTAGAGTTTAAATCTACTTTAACCATGATACATATGTCATTTGTGGTTTTTTTTTTTTTACTTAGTACAATGTCAAAATGGTGGCTACTTTGATGGGATCAAATGTATCTGCCAGGAAAATTTCCTTGGGATCTTTTGTGAGTTAGTTCCAGATGTAATCACAGTAGGTAAGTCTTAGCAGGCTTTGTATGCAGCAGAAATGTGTGGTAATTTGTCTGCATTACTAGTACAATACCATACCCAGATGAAATAAAGAGGCTCAAAGCAGCATCTATGAGATCATAAAACCCAGTCAAACAGGAAGCCCAAGAGCATCTAAAATAAAAAAAACAGCAGAGATCCAGAGATCTAATGTCTGTCCTCTTCCTGATCAAAGCCCAGTGCCATTTAACCCACTTTTGTTGAGCTTAGGACATCAAGGTTCTGCCCCTATCCTGATTTGAACGGAGAATTGTATAGGGCGTGGTGCCACCTCATTGCTCCCTACAGCATTTACCCTACGTTCACACCTATGCGCTTTTTTGTGTGTTTTCCATTTTGCAGAAATGCACTACAGTCCATACCAGACCCACATCCGAGCATGCAGCAGCCTGGCAGATCAGGAAAGGGAGGGAACGAGTAAACACCCCCCCCCCCGAACCATACCAGGCTACATGCAGGACCCAGTGCATCACGGATCGGGGTAAAGGGCCAATGAAAGCGGCCCTTTACCACTTGATCACTGCGTCCAATGATGGAGTGATCACTTAGTAAAGAAAAAAGAGAATTGGGACTTTATAGGTGCAGAATAAATTGTCAAGATATCAAATATAATGTATAAAAATTCTTTTATTTTGAGGAGCAAAATAAAAATTATTTTAAAAAAGATATGCAAATCGCTAGTACAGTTGGTTACAATTTCATCAACACAGCAATGTAAGGTCAACTCCCCAACATGTTTCACCCATGTGTCGGGCTTCCTCAGGGGATGCTGTCCGTTTAGATTGTACAATGCCTTCTATATCTCCTAGAGAAAAGGATCCAAGAACTGTCCCTTGGTTCAAGCACACCATTATCTTCTAACCAGACAGCCTTAGAGAGACTAAAGCATCTGGAAGTGTGTGGCCCTTGGTATTAAGCCAGCTGCAGAACCTATTTCTTTGGTCCTTGTCTGCCATCTATGGTCACCTGCAACGCATGGTTCCTCTGATGCAGCTAAACATCTAGCCATCCCGGCAGTTCTTGGACCCTTTTATCTAGGAGATATAGAAGGCATTGTACACTCTAAATGGACAGCTTCCCCTGAGGAAGTCTGACACATGGGCGAAACATGTTGGGAAGTTCACCTTTCATTGCTGTGTTGATGAAATTGTAACCAACTGTACCAGCCATTTGCATATCTTTTTTAATATAATTTGTATTTTGCTCCTCAAAATAAAAGAATTTTTATAAATTATATTTGATATATTGACAATTTATTCTGCACCTATAAAGTCCCAATTCTCTTTTTTTCTTTAGTATTAAATTCTGGGATGTGGTGCTAAAAACCAATTGGTATGTGTGTGTTCATAAAAAAACATTTCATCGGAGTGATCACTTGTCATCAAACCAGCATCATTGCTGCTTCAGCCTACGCTGTTGCGGTGCGAGGAGAGAGAAACACCACAGCAGCGTGAGCTGGCATGATCCTGTGTGCCATCAGTGCAATCACAGTGCCCCATCGTATAGACAAACATTTCATTCTTGGACCCAGGCAGCACAATGTCTTGGGCCAGCCCTGCATAGGAGGACAAGAGGCAGCCATAGCTATCTGTATACTATCACTGAAGGATGGTACATGGCAATAGCTGCTTACATCCTAACAACTCATAGGCTGCATTATTGCTGTATGCTTTTCATGGGGAAAAAAAATAGCAAATAAAGAAAAAAATAATATAGTGTATGTAATTGCGATACTAATCATATTGTGATTGAATATTATTAAAAATTACCTTTTCTTTTCAATCTGTAGCCACTGTAATTTTCTGAGAATGCATTGCAATATGGCTACCTGAAGTTGATCTGTACACAGAGTGTGTACTGACCACCCCCAGAAAAATCATTTCCTACTTGTGTGATTGGCTCAACAATTTTCCCAGACGTCTGCCTAAGATACAAGTCAGATTTTAGGCCTCCCCTGCAACAAAAATGTCATTTTTGGTGAGACACTCCCAGTAGGAACACGTCTAAAGGGATGCAGGCCCTGAGAGATTTCCTCATTAGAGCCCTGCAGGCGCACACCTGATAGATAATCATGAAACCACTCCCATCACTGAGGCTCAGATGAACACACAGGGATTACTTCAGACTAACACAAGGTAGGAATCTGCAACAAAGGTTGTTATAATCCTTGTTATGATCCTTACTATGTACATAGATTACCGAGAGGGGAATGTTTTTTTTTTTTTTTTTGGAGTCACTCTTTAACCACTTCAGCCCCGGAAGATTTGGCTGCTGAATGACCAGGCCTTTTTTTGCGATTCAGCACTGCGTCACTTTAACTGAAAATTGCGCGGTTGTGTGGCGCTGCACCCAAACAAACTTGACATCCTTTTTTTCCCACAAGTGGAGCTTTCTTTTGGTGGTATTTGATCGCCTCTGCGTTTTTTATTTTTTGCACTATAAACAAAAAAGAGAGACATTTTTGAAAAAAAACACAATATTTTGTACTTTTTGCTATAATAAATATCCCCAGTTTTTTTTTTTAAAAAAAAGCTAATTTTTTCTCAGTTTAGGCCGATATGTATTCTTCTACATATTTTTGGTAATAAAAATCTCAATAAGTGTATATTGATTGGTTTGCGCAAAAGTTATAGCGTCTACAAAATAGGGGATAGATTTATGGCATTTTTATTATTTATTTTTTTTTACTAGTAATGGCGGCGATCTACGATTTTTATCGGTACTGCGACATTATGGCGGACACATCGGACACTTTTGACACTTTTTTGGGACCATTGACATTTATGCAGCGATCAGTGCTATAAAAATGCACTGATTACTGTAAAAATGTCACTGGCAGGGAAGGGGTTAGCACTAGGGGGCGATCAAGGGGTTAAGTGTGTTCCCTAGGTGTCTTCTAACTGTAGGGGGAGGAGACTGACCTAGAGGAAATGACAGATCGTGATTCCTAGCTGTTAGGAACTCACAATCTGTCTCTCCTCACAGAACAGAACAGGGATTTATGTGTTTACACACACACTTCTGTGTTCTGCCTCTCGTCCCCGCGATCGCTCGTGGTCAGCCGTCATCGCAACCATTGGCCACGAGCATCAGCACCCCCGCAGTGCACGCACCTGCTATCCCGCCTAAAGGAGCCGACGTATAGCTAAAACAGCTCGCGGGATCGTGCCGACCTGCCGCAGTATAATGACGGCGGCTGGTCGGCAAGCGGTTAAATGATACATGCGCACAGATCACTTATTACACAGAATCTTGCTGCCAGAAAGATCCAGTGTTTAATTGCCCATACCCCACGTTTTCCCAGAAAAGGGATTTTTCTTCTGCTTCTATCTGACCCTTCTCACCCTTAAGGAAGTAATGGGAAATCTCCCATCATCCAAAAATACAGACACCACCAAAGTCCTAGAAAGTGACGGGAGAACAAAAGTTCTACACCAAAGGTCTAGGATCCCAAGTATATTTATTTCATCACAGGAGTCCAAAGCTTGTTCAATTAAGCTTTCACAAGAAAAAAAAAAAAAACCTGGAAGCTGATTGGTTTCTATGCAGAGCTGCATCAGACTTTGCACTCTTCAGTTTTAGCAAATCAACGCCTATACCTCCATTATGTATCAGCTCCTTTGAAGATAGGTGCACTCCATTGTATATCAATCAGAACCAAGCCTCACTTCTATTAGTCCAGCACCATCACACTATCAGACATTCTGTGGATCAGGAAAAGAGGAGGCCTCCTCAGTGGCATCGGGAGGGGGACCGATCTGTTCCTGAGCGCCGCCGAGTTCCGCAGAGTGTGGCCGAGTCACATAGCAGGTCCCGCCTTCTGGAGCCTGCAGTGCCTATGATGGATGCCCCACTGGTCCAATGGCGGGACCGCGGGACATGTGACGTCTATCATAGGCGCTGCAGGCTCCAGAAGGCGGGAATTACAATGCGGCCACCGCGGCACTGTGAGATCCTCGCTCGGCACTCGGCTCTCCTCTCCTCCTCTGGCTGCCTACTGTGATGATCGGCGCACCGCACACCACACACCATGGCTGAGCTGAGCTGAGCTGCTGCTGCAGGACACATGAGGTCTCCTGGTCAGGTAGGTCAGTGTGTGTCACTACCGTCAGTGTATGTCTGGTAGGTCAGTATAAGTATGTTGGGTAGGTCAGTGTATGTATGTCAGGTAGGTAAGTGTGTGTCAGGTAGGTCAGTGTGTGTATGTCAGGTAGGTAAGTGTAAGTCAGGTAGGTCAGTGTGTGTCAGTTAGGTCAATGTATGTATGTCAGGTAGGTCAGTGCATGTCAGGTAGGTCAGTGTACGTACATCAGGTAGGTCAGTGTGTATCAGGTAGGTCAGTGTACATATGTCAGGCAGGTCAGTGTATGTCAGTTAGGTCAGTGTATGTATGTCAGGCAGGTCAGTGTGTGTCAGGTAGGTCAGTGCATGTCAGGTAGGTTAGTGTACATATGTCAGGTAGGTCAGTGTGTGTCATATAGGTCAGTGTATGTATGTCAGGTAGGTAAGTGTGTGTCAGGTAGGTCAGTGTGTGTATGTCAGGTAGGTAAGTGTAAGTCAGGTAGGTCAGTGTGTGTCAGTTAGGTCAATGTATGTATGTCAGGTAGGTCAGTGCATGTCAGGTAGGTCAGTGTACATATGTCAGGTAGGTCAGTGTATGTCAGTTAGGTCAGTGTATGTGTGTCAGGTAGGTCAGTGCATGTCAGGTAGGTTAGTGTATATATGTCAGGTAGGTCAGTGTGTGTCATATAGGTCAGTGTATGTATGTCAGGTAGGTCAGTGCGTGTCAGTGCATGTCAGGTAGGTCAGTGCGTGTCAGGTAGGTCAGTGCGTGTCAGGTAGGTCAGTGCGTGTCAGGTAGGTCAGTGTATGTGTGTCAGGTAGGTCAGTGTATGTCATGTAGGTCAGTGTACGTATGTCAGGTAGGTCAGTGTACGTATGTCAGGTAGGTCAGCGTGTGTCAGGTAGGTTAGTGTATGTGTGTCAGGTAGGTCAGTGTATGTATGTCAGGTAGGTCAGTGTACGTATATCAGGTAGGTCAGTGTACGTATATCAGGTAGGTCAGTGTATGTATGTCAGGTAGGTCAGTGTATGTATGTCAGGTAGGTCAGTGTATGTCATGTAGGTCAGTGTACGTATGTCAGGTAGGTCAGTGTACGTATGTCAGGTAGGTCAGTGTATGTATGTCAGGTAGGTCAGTGTATGTATGTCAGGTAGGTCAGTGTATGTATGTCAGGTAGGTCAGTGTATGTGTGTCAGGTAGGTCAGTGTACGTGTGTCAGATAGGTCAGTGTACGTATATCAGGTAGGTCAGTGTATGTATGTCAGGTAGGTCAGTGTATCTCAGTTAGGTCAGTGTATGTATGTCAGGTAGGTCAGTGTATGTATGTCAGGTAGGTCAGTGCGTGTCAGGTAGGTCAGTGTATGTATGTCAGGTAGGTCAGTGTATGTGTGTCAGGTAGGTCAGTGTACGTATGTCAGGTAGGTCAGTGTATGTCATGTAGGTCAGTGTACGTATGTCAGGTAGGTCAGTGTGTGTCAGGTAGGTCAGTGTGTGTCAGGTAGGTCAGTGTATGTATGTCAGGTAGGTCAGTGTATGTATGTCAGGTAGGTCAGTGTATGTATGTCAGGTAGGTCAGTGCGTGTCAGGTAGGTCAGTGTACGTATGTCAGGTAGGTCAGTGTACGTATGTCAGGTAGGTCAGTGTGTGTCATGTAGGTCAGTTTATGTATGTCAGGTAGGTCAGTGTACTTATATCAGGTAGGTCAGTGTATGTATGTCAGGTAGGTCAGTGTACGTGTGTCAGGTAGGTCAGTGTACGTGTGTCAGGTAGTTCAGTGTACGTATGTCAGGTAGGTCAGTGTATGTGTGTCAGGTAGGTCAGTGTACGTGTGTCAGGTAGGTCAGTGTACGTGTGTCAGGTAGGTCAGTGTATGTGTGTCAGGTAGGTCAGTGTATGTGTGTCAGGTAGGTCAGTGTATGTCATGTAGGTCAGTTTATGTATGTCAGGTAGGTCAGTGTGTGTCAGGTAGGTCAGTGTATGTATGTCAGGTAGGTCAGTGTGTGTCAGGTAGGTCAGTGTATGTATGTCAGGTAGGTCAGTGTACGTGTGTCAGGTAGGTCAGTGTACGTGTGTCAGGTAGGTCAGTGTACGTGTGTCAGGTAGGTCAGTGTACGTATGTCAGGTAGGTCAGTGTATGTCATGTAGGTCAGTTTATGTATGTCAGGTAGGTCAGTGTACGTATATCAGGTAGGTCAGTGTACGTATATCAGGTAGGTCAGTGTACGTGTGTCAGGTAGGTCAGTGTACGTGTGTCAGGTAGGTCAGTGTACGTATGTCAGGTAGGTCAGTGTATGTCATGTAGGTCAGTTTATGTATGTCAGGTAGGTCAGTGTGTGTCAGGTAGGTCAGTGTACGTATATTAGGTAGGTCAGTGTACGTATATCAGGTAGGTCAGTGTACGTATATCAGGTAGGTCAGTGTACGTGTGTCAGGTAGGTCAGTGTACGTATGTCAGGTAGGTCAGTGTACGTATGTCAGGTAGGTCAGTTTATGTATGTCAGGTAGGTCAGTGTGTGTCAGGTAGGTCAGTGTATGTCAGGTAGGTAGGTCAGTGTGTCAGGCAGGTGAGTTTAGTGGTCAGCATTGATGGGCACCGGTAAGCCAGGCAGCAACCAGCAAGTGAGCTGACCCCCGCCACACAACCCCACTGCCCAGCTAAAAAACCCTGCGCCACTACAGCTGCCGCACCCCCCACCCCACCCCCGCCCATGCCGGCCTTGGACTTCGGGCTGGAGCCCCTGGTCTTTTTGCCACCTAGCAACTCCCCTGGACCTCCTCCAACACTACCATCTTGTGATGGGACAACACTATATCCTGGACCTCTCTACACTTTAGTCCCATGTAGAAGTAACTGAATAACCTTTTCCCTGTGGAAATAAGAGTAACCTTAGATTGCATCATAAGATGTCTTAAAATAATTGTGACCTCTATGCTGAGATCAGTGGAATTGCATGTCTATTCACAGATAGCCCTGACAAAGTGGACCTATCTACAAAATGCGTTGACCACAACCTATTACCTGTAAATTGGGAAACTCGGTATAATACAAATATATAATTGGTCTTTGTAGTGTGTCAAAAAGAGAATATTGTATTGTGCATCAAATGTGTTTTTTTTTAACTTTTATATGATGTGATTAATACATTTGGATTTTTTATTTTTTAATTCATGTGTTAAATTGATATCCTTATGTGCTATCCTAGAACATCCCTAGCTGTTTGTCCTGCTGCTTCACACAAACTATAATACTTTGAAAGAAAATATAACGCAGCTGGGGGAAAGGAAGGGCGGGGGTGCTAGATTGATCACATTTGATTCAAATGGTTTCAAGTTGAACTACAAGTACAAAACAATACATTAAATCTATTCCTTAATAGCCTTAGAGAATATAAATCCACTTGACAAAGTGTCTTGACAAATGAAGTTATCACCTTGTAAAAGTAGCAGTGACATCATCACTGTGCTGTACTTAGCCTGTGCAGACAGCAAGTCCACCCAGCACATAAAAGTACAGGAGGGGGCGGAGACGAGACCAGGCCCCCCAGCACAAGTAGAGAGAGGAGAAGTGAGCGGTCTTTATTACAAGAAGCTCCTGCACAGAGGGAAAGTCTCACACTGGATTACTGTACAGATCTGGAAAAGACACACAATGCGCACCAAGATTCAAGGAAAAATACACATGATGAATGTGTTTATTTGTTCAGCTTTAACCATTCTTGGTGTCACTGTTTAACATTCTGTTCTCTTAGGAACTAGCATTCCAGCCCAGGTGAATGTAGAAGTTAGATTCACTAACTTCAATTTCACAGAGAATCTGATGGATGCAACAAGTGAGGAATTTAAACATTTTGAATCGAATTTCAAAACGGAGGTAAGTTATCTTCTGCCAAAAAAGTAAAAATTTCATTTTTTTTTTAGCTTTAGATTAAAGTTGTTGTAAACCCGTTTTAAAAAAATCTCCCCGGGGGCTTACTTCCGGGTATCGCGGCTCTGGCACTGTGATTGGCAGGAGCCGCAATGACGTCACTCCGGTAACGGCACGTTACCGCCGATAACGGCACAGTACAACTGAAGCAACGGCACGTACACGCCATTGCTTCAGTTTGTGCACATGCACATACAGGGATATCTCCTAAACCGTGCAGGTTTAGGAGATATCCAGTGTAGCTACAGGTAAGCCTTATTATAGGCTTGCCTGTAGTATAAAGTGGTTGTGAAGGGTTTACAACCACTTTAAGTGGGGATTAATTAGAACACCTGTCAGGTTTTTGTTGCTGTCGGGTGCACCTTGTGATTGCTGGATCCTTTGGACTACTGTGTGTAAGAAATATCCTGATGTAAGGGGGGAGTGAATACAATAATGTAAGGGGGCACTAATATAAAGGTTTTCCCTTATGTCAGTAACCCACCCCCCCTTACCTTAGTGTATTCTTTCTGCGGTAGGTGGTCTCTGTGCTTTAAAATGGGGGCTGTTTTTTTCCCCAGTCCGGCCCTGCCTTGGGGTGTTTGCTTTCTAAAATGTGGTCATTCTGTGGGTGTTTCTACTGCCCTGGTGCTCCAGGGCCTCCAAAAATGTGATAGGTAGTCAGGAAATTAGATGTGCAATTTTTCTTCCTAGAAAACCTGAAGGTGCTCCTTGGATTGTGGGCCTCTCTATGTGGCCGGGCAGTGAAAAAGTCTTAAGCATGTGGTATCCCCATACTAGAAAGCCCAAAGGCGCTCCTTGGATTTTTGGCCTCTCTATGTGGCTAGGCTGTGGCAAAGTCTCACACATGTGGTATCCCCATACTCGGATGGAGTAAGATAATGTGTTTGGGGTGTAATTCTAGGTATGCTTATGATGTGTGTGAGAATTAATGTTAAAATTACAACTTCAAAAAACTTGCCTTGCCTCTTACTAAATACATTGGACTGTCTACATTCCAAAAAGTCATTTGGGGGGGGGGGGGGTATTTGTACTGTCCTGGCATTTTAGGACCTCAAGAAATGAGATAGGCCATTAGTACTTTAGAATTGATTAATTTTCAAACATACAGTTGTGCTCATAAGATTACATACCCTGGAAGAATTTATGATTTCTTAGCCATTTTTCAGAGAATATGATTGATAACAAAAAAATTATTTCACTCATGGTTAGTGTTTGGCTGAAGCCATTTATTATCAATCAACTGTGTTTACTCTTTTTAAATCATAATGACAACAGAAACTACCCAAATGACCCTGATCAAAAGTTTACACACCCTGGTGATTTTGGCCTGATAACATGCACTCAAGTTGACACAAAGGGGTTTGAATGGCTATTAAAGGTAACTATCCTCACCTGTGATCTGTTTGCTTGTAATTATTCTGTGTGTATAAAAGGTCAATGAGTTTCTGGACTCCTGACAGACCCTTGCATCTTTCATCCAGTGCTGCACTGATGTTTCTGGATTCTGAGTCATGGGGAAAGCAAAAAAATTGTCAAAGGATCTGGGGGAAAAGGTAGTTGAACTGTATAAAACAGAAAAGGGATATAAAAAGATATCCAAGGAATTGAGAATACCAATCAGCAGTGTTCAAACTCTAATCAAGAAGTGAAAAATGAGGGGTTCTGTTGAAACCAAACCACGGTCAGGTAGACCAACTAAAATTTCAGCCACAGCTGCCAGGAAAACTGTTTGGGATGCAAAGAAAAACCCACAAATTACTTCAGGCGGAATACAGGACTCTCTGAAAACATGTGTGTGGCTGTTTCAAGATGCACAATAAGGAGGCACTTGAAGAAAGATGGGCTACATTGTCGAGTCGCCAGAAGAAAGCCATTACTACACAAATGCCACAAAGTATCCCGCTTACAATACGCCAAACAGCACATGTGGAGTGCTAAGACCAAAATTTTGCTTTTTGGCCACAACCATAAATGCTTCATTTGGAGAGGAGTCAACAAGGCCTATGATGGAAGGTACACCATTCCTACTGTGAAACACGGAGGTGGATCGCTGATGTTTTGGGGATGTGTGAGCTACAAAGGCACAGGAAATTTGGTCAAAATTGATGGCAAGATGAATGCAATATGTTATCAAAAAATACTGGAGGAACATTTGCATTATTCAGCCAGGAAGCTGCGCATGGCATGTACTTGGACATTCCAACATGACAATGACTCAAAACACAAGGCCAAGTCGACCTGTCATTGGATACAGCAGAATAAAGTGAAGGTTCTGGAGTGGCCATCTCAGTCTCCCGACCTCAATATTATTGAGCCACTCTGGGGAGATCTCAAACGTACAGTTCATGCAAGACAGTCCAAGAATTTACAAGAACTGGAGGCTTTTTGCCAAGACGAATGGGCAGCTTTACCATCTGAGAAGATAAAGAGCCTCATCCACAAATACCACAAAAGACTTCAAGCTGTCAAAGCTCTCTTTGTCTCAAAATCATGATATTAAATTTATTTGGGTACAGTGTTGCATGACTGAGTAATTCAAAGTGTGACAGCGCTAAAAACCGAAATATGGCCTTGGCAGAAAGGTGATTTAACATGCTGGTCTTTAACAGGTTCATTACTGGGCACTTTTACCCCTTCCTGCCCAGGCCAATATTCATCTTTCGGTGCTGTCACACCTTGAATGACAATTGTGTGGTCATGCAATACTGTAACCAAACTAAATTTTCATCATTTTGTTCCCACTCCAACTAGAGCTTTTGGTGGTATTAAAAAAATACAGATTTTTTTTTTTCTAAAGGCCTCATGCCCACAGGCATTAGAAAAACGAGCTGTTCAGCTAGTTATGACGCCAGAAAAAAAACGTTGTTAAAAACTCAATTTTAGCACCGTTTTTCATTGGCGGCAATGTGTGTTTAGCCGTGCTAGCTTTTAGCAGCATTTCTCTGCCTCTGTTCAAAATCAATGGTTCCCTATGGGAGCCCTGTGATTTGAATAGAAGTCGCACGAGAAGTCGGATCATGATGATCTGGCTTGCATTGCGACTTATGTGCTGAGGGTCTTGAAGGGGAAGTCCCTGTCAAAATGAAAAAATTAAATTGGCATGGGGTTCCCCCCCAAGACAATACCAGACCCATCAGTCTGGAGGTCTCCTCAAGATCCATACCAGACCCTTCCGAGCACGCAGCCTGGCAGGTCAGGAAAGGGGGGGATGATCGAGCATCCCTCCTCCTGGAACATACCAGGCCACATGCCCTCAATATGGGAGGATGAGTGCTTTTGGGCAGGGGGGCCCTGCGCCCCCCCACCCCCACCCCAAAGCACCTTGTCCCTATGTTGATGAGGACAAGGGCCTCTTCCCTGGCCGGTGGTTGTGGGAGTCTGCAGGCGAAGGACTTATCAGAATCTGAAAGCCCCCTTTAACAAGGGGGCCGCCAGATCCTGCTCCCCCCCCCATATGAATGAGTATGGGGTATACTCAAATAAAAACACTACACGGGTATTTAAAGTAATTTATTAAATCAGCTCCGACGTCTCTTCCGATTTCTTCTCCCCTCTCCGGCGATGTCTTCTCCCTCCTCTGGTGATGTCTTCTCTCTCTGCCGGTTCTTCTCCCCTCTCCGGTTCTTCTCCTTTCTGCGCTGTCTTCTCCCTCTTCTGCCGGGTCTTCTCTCTACATCTACTGCCGTGTACCACTACTTACATTGCAATAGGGTGGGGCCATTCGTTGACATCATTGGGGGCCCCGTCCCCTTGTGATATCACCGTCCCATCATGCACCTAGCGGTGATGTCACAAGGGGGCGGGGCATCCAGATTATCTCACTGGGTGGCCCCGCCCCATTGCAATATAAGTAGTGGCACACAGCGGACCCAGCATTACACCGGGAGAGTGCGTTAAATCAACATCGGAAGTAGAACAGAGCGAGAAGAGCCGGCAGAAGAGCGTGAAGACCCGGCAAAAGAAGGAGAAGACAGAGGAGAGAGAAGACCTGGCAGAAGAGGGAGAAGACAGCGCAGACAGGAGAAGAACCGGAGAGAGGAGAAGAACTGGCAGAGGGGGAAGACATCGCTGGAGGAGGGAGAAGAGCCAGAGAGGGGAAAAGAAATCGGAAGAGACGCCAAAGCTGATTTAATAAATTACTTTAAAAACCTGTGTAGTGTTTTTATTTCTTGACACTTTTTTTGGGTGAATGGGTAGGGGTACAATGTACCCCATACTCATTCACATAGGGTGGGGGGCCAGGATCTGGGGGCCCCCTGTTAAAGGGGCTTCCAGATTCTGATAAGCCTTCCGCCCGCAGACCCCAACAACCACCGGCCAGGGTTGTCGGGAAGTGGCCCTTGTCCTCATCAACATGGGGACAAGGTGCTTTGAGGTGGGGGCGCAGGGCCCCCCTGCCCCAAAGCACCCACCCCCCATGTTGAGGGCATGTGGCCTGGTATGGTCCAGGAGGGGGGTCGACAGAGTTTGGTAGTTTTTCTTCATAGTGGCGGGGGCTTCCCCTTCACAAGACCCTCAGCACATAAGTTGTACCGCAAGTTGGATCATTATGATTCGACTTCTGGTGCAACTTCTATTCAAATCAATGGGCTTCCATAGGGAACCACTGATTTTGAATAGAGGCAGAGAAACGCTTGACGAGGTTTAACGCTCTGTATACATCGTTAAATCGTGTTTAACAGCTTTTACTGGCGTTTTTACAGCTCTAGTGCTGGAGGCTCAGAACGCGCTGGTCCAGGGTTTTTTTTGGAGCTTAAAAATGCCTATGCCACTTACAGCTCAAAAATGCCTGTGTGTGCATGAGGCCATAGGCTAACATGGAGGGGCGTTTTTAAGCTGTAAAAAAATGCTCCTAAAAGCGTCTGTAAAAATGCCCGTGGGCATGAGGCCTAAATGTGTTTTTCTTCATTTCTGTTAAAAATTTTGCAAATAAATAATTGTTCTTCATAAATTTAGGCCTAAAATGTATTCTGCTACATTTCTTTAGTAAAAATAACCCAAATCAGTATATACTATTTAGTCCGTGAGAAAAAGCCCACAAACTATGGTATATACCTGAAAATTGATCACACCTGATTTACTGATGGCCTATCACATCCCCCAAATGTCCAAATTTTTGGAAAGTAGACAGTCCAAGGCATGGAGAGTTTTTGAAGTTGTAATTTTTCAGTATAATTTTCGGGAAAATTAATAAATTAAAATTTTATTTTTTTTTACAATTTTTTACATTTTTTACATACAGTACTGTACCAGTGCAGTACAGCGCCATCATATAACTAGTGTGGTTGTGATGTGATCAGGGACACTGACTAGTGATAGTATGTAAAAAAAAAAAAAAAGAAAAGGCATCAGTTTTTATATATATATATATATATATATATATATATATATATATATATAGTGACAAGAGCAAGAGCAATACAGGGGATACAGATCAGGGACACTCTGGTACAAAAAAAAAGTAATATTTTTTTTTAATCTTTGTTTTTTTTTACGATTTTTTTTTTTAACACGCTGTGACCAAAGCAATATAATGTTGCCATAGTAACATTATTCTACTCTGTGGAAGTGTTCAGGATTTTTTTTTTTTTACATTATGATTGCTTATAGCAGTTTATTATATTGCTATAAGCATGCATTTTACTGAATTAAACTGAATCATTCAGTTTGTTTTGTTGTGATTAGCTGTGATTGGTCAACACTGATCATATGGATGGGCTATGATGGGCCCCGTCTGTACCATGTGATTACATTGACCAATCACAGTTACATGGTACTACTCTGGGGAAGTGATTTTTTTTTTGTTACATATTATGTTTGCTTATAGCAGTTTAGTACATCGCATTTTACTAAATGAAACTGAATCATTCAGTTTGTTTTGTTGTGATTGGCTGTGATTTGGTCAAAGCTAATCCCATGGTACAGATGGGCTGTGATTGGCCCTGTCTGTACCATGTGATCACATTGACCAATCACAGCTAGCAACACAATTGTACACAATGGATGGCGTGAAAGGAAGCCTTCCATTGTGTACAACTGTCATGTGACCTGCTGTGATTGGTCACAGTGGTTGCATGATACCGGCAGCCAGCCGGTACACTGATCAGTCATTGGCTGTGTCTGGTGGACGCAGCCAGTGACAGATTGCGCCGATGCGTGGTGCTTTCTGACAGGAGGTCATGTGACGTCCAGTCAGGCCACCATTCTGCTATAGGCCGGGCGGGAAGGTGTTAAGTGGTTTATAGAATATTATTGGCTGGGTTTACAGTTTATACAAGCCAGACAGACCGGTAGTCAAGATTTCCATCACAATAGCTGAGCATTTTATTATGTATGAGTTTTTTTAACTTTTTATGTTGTGGCAACAAAATGCAGCAACAGATAAGAGCTATTTTTACGGTTTATGGCTGTTATATCATATGTTCTGCCTATAAATTCCCTTTATAGCTATTCAGTGATATGATGAATTTGCTTCTCTCTGCAGATGAACTTAGTCTATTATACCATTCCTGGCTATAAAGATGTTGTCATTCAAGGAATCAGGTGTGTTTTTGTATTAATAAAACACAAATGATTAGTGCAGGCTTACGGTACGCTATAATAAAAGTGAATTGTCAGAAAAACTGGGAAATTCCAATCTTCCTAGCAGAAAACTATAATAATACCATGGGTGTTGTATTAGGAATCTTTTTATAAAAAAAAAATTGACAGTGGGAATACCTCAGCAAATTATCCCCTTAACATGCCTAATATGTGTGTGTTCTATGCTATGATCGTCAGCTCATCTAGTGGTTATTCTGCCCCACTTTTATGCATTGTTTTGAACTACATCAGGTTATTATTGTGTATTTTATATTATGACAGAAAAAGTCCGATGGGAGATTTTGGTCAGACATTGCGACCGTGTGTATGCCCCATCGGACTTTTTCTGTCGGCATTTCCGACGGACTCACATATAGAACATGTTCTAAATCTTTCCGTCAGTAATGCCGACGGAGTTTAGCCCGTTGGCAAGTCAGCTCGTGTGTACGCGGCATAAGATTGCCCTGTATTTGGCTCCATCCATCTTCCCATCAACTCTGACCAGCTCCCCTGTCCCTGCTGAATTAAAGCATCCCCACAACATGATGCTGCCACCACCATGTTTCACGGTGGGGATGGTGTGTTCAGGGTGATGTGCAGTGTTAGTTTTCCACCACACATAGCGTTTTGCTTTTCAGCCAAAAAGTAAAATTTTGGTCTCATCTGACCAGAGCACCTTCTTCCACATGTTTGCTGTTTTCCCCACATAACTTCTCGCAAACTGCAAACAGGACTTCTTATGACTTTCTTTCAACAAAGGCTTTCTTCTTGTCACTCTTCCATAAAGTCCAGATTTGTGGAGTACACGACTAATAGTTGTCCTGTGGACAGATTCTCCCACCTGAGCTGTGGATCTCTGAAGCTCCTCCAGAGTTATCATGGACCTCTTGGATGCTTCTCTGATGAATGCTCTCCTGTCAGTTTAGGTGGACGGCCATGTCTTGGTAGGTTTGCAGTTGTGTCATACTCTTTCCATTTTCAGATGATGGATTGAACAGTTCTCTGTGAGATGTTCAAAGCTTGGGATATTTTTTTATAACCTAACCCTGCTTTAAACTTCTCCACAACTTTATCCCTGACCTGTCTGGTGTGTCCCTTGGCCTTCATCATGCAGTTTGTTCACTAAGGTTCTCTAACAAATCTCTGAGGTCTTCACAGAACAGCTGTATTTATACTGAGATTAAATTACACACAGGTGGACACTATTTAATAATTAGATGACTTCTGAAGACAATTGGTTCCACTAGATTTTAGTTAGGGGTATCAGAGTAAAGGGGGGCTAAATACAAATGCACGCCACACTTTTCACACATTTATTTGTAAAAATTGTTGAAAACCATTTATCATATTCCTTCCACTTCACAATTATGTGCCACTTTGTGTTGGTCTATCACATAAAATCCCAATAAAAAACATTTATGTTTTTGGTTATAACATGACAAAATGTGTAAAATGTCAAGAGGTATGAATACTTTTTCAAGGCACTGTATACACAAAATGTACAAAAAGTAGAAAAGAGGGTTGTCTATAGTTTTCACCAATACGAATACAAGATAATTGTGTAATGGTTATATAACATGCTTGTCTAAAACTTAGATCATCAAACTGACAAGAATACATGTTTTTTAACAGAACTTTTGGCCCTACTGACCACTAAGATATTATATATTATCTTATTTATCTGTTTTCCAAGAACTTGTCTAATTCTGCCAGGTGTCCTTTCGTTTTCCAGAAATACTTGCTTATCACATATTCTGTTATGCAACAATCATCTGGATATTATAATATAACTAAAGAAAATACAATACTAATATTTGGTTCTAGCTAAAGCATAATTCTATCCTTAATAGACCCTTTATGCAACCTTAACCTTTCTGTTAGTTCAGTTCTAGTTAGAGCCTCTCTGTTTTCTTCCATGTTCCCCAGTCAATGTTATTAGCAGAGACAGGGCTTAGGGAAGTCATTGTCTTTTTACACTTTAAAAGACTGCAAAAAACATCTTTTGCACTGCAATAGCTGAAAGTGTTACTAAACCCACAACAGTAAAATCAGTCTCTATTTGCAGTATAGCATCCTTGTTATACTCGCTGTGGAACTTAAGGGGTTAATCCTCTGCATTGTGTAAAAAAGGCTATTTGATCCTGTCTTCTCTAATCCTCCTTTCCTTCCACTGTCCCCAATCCATCTCCTGAGAGTACAAAGCCTTGGAGTCACTCTGCACATGCTCAGTTTGGTGCGTATTGCTAGAGAGTTTTTCTTTTTTGGGAGAGTGCATGTGATCAGCACAGGGCCAATCAGCACTGTCCAGACAGAGGGTCGGGAGTCATGTAGCCTCATAGGACAGTCAGAGGAAAATGAAAACTCCTCCTACAAGCTTTACCCAGACACTGATAGAAAACAAAAGACTGCTATACACCGCTGATGAGAAAAAGTATTTAGCGGTTTATATTTACTAAAATAATTGCATTTCCATGTTCTGTGTACTGTGGGAGATCAGATATAGTGAGTGCCGGGTCCTGGGTTTAGTAACACATGAAGTAAAATCATGTTGGATTCAACTTCTGTGTCTTTTTAACCGCTTGCCGACCAGCCGCCATCATTTTACTGCGGCAGGTTGGCACGATCCCGCGAACCGTAGTAGCTGTACGTCGGCTCGCGAGATCGGGATACCAGCCGCTGCACTGCAGGGGTGCCGATGCTCGTGGCCGACGGTCGCGATGACCACCGGCCACGAGCGATCGCGGGCACGAGAGACAGAACAGGGACGAGTGTGTGTAAACACACAAATCTCTGTTCTGTTCTGAGAGGAGTGACAGATTGTGTGTTCCTATTAGCTAGGAACAATGCTCCGTCACTTCCTCTAGTCAGTCCCCTCCCCCTTCAGTTAGAATCACCTCCCAGGGAACACAGTTAACCCCTTGATCGCCCCCTAGTGTTAACCCCTTTCCTGCCAGTGACATGTTTATAGTAATAAGTGCATTTTTATAGCACTGATCGCTGTATAAATGCCAATGGTCCCAAAAATGTGTCAAAAATGTCCGACGTGTCCACCATAATGTCGTGGTCCCGATAAAAATCGCAGATCGCCGCCATTACTAGTAAAAAAATAATAATAATAATAAAAATGCTCTAAATCTATCCCCTATTTTGTAGATGCTATAACTTTTGCGCAAACCAATCAATATACGCTTATTGGGATTTTTTTTACCAAAAATATGTAGAAGAATACATATCGGCCTAAACTGAGGGAAAAAAATGTGCTTTTTTAAAAAAAAAAAAAAAATGGGGATATTTATTATAGCAAAAAGTACAAAATATTGTGTTTTTTTTCAAAATTGTCGCTCTTTCTTTGTTTATAGCACAAAAAATAAAAACCGCAGAGGCGATCAAATACCACCAAAAGAAAGCTCTATTTATGGGAAAAAAAGGACGCCAATTTTGTTTGGGTGCAACATCGCACGACCGCGCAATTGTCAGTGAAAGCGACGCAGTGCCGAATCGCAAAAAATGGCCCGGTCATTCAGCAGCCAAATCTTCCGGGGCTGAAGTGGTTAAAGAGTTAAGCTGCCTGTGGATGGTGTTAAGTCAGCAGGAGACCATATGGGTCTAAAGGCCTGTGCACACGATACAGAAATCGGAAGTAAAATTTCATCCGACAAACGATCTGACGATTTTCGGATCACTAATACGGTGCTTTTCGATAGCCGATTCCGCTTTTTCGTCCGACAAAAGCTGGATGTGCAAACTATACAATTTTTGTCGGATGTGAACTTAACGTCCGATTTTCATTTCATCAGTACGGTTCTCATCCGAAAAAAAAAATCATAAGAGCAAGACTACGCATGCTCAGAAACTAAAGAATACATAGAAAACTATTCAACACGTTACGTCACTTCTGAAGTTGTATTCTGTCATACGAAAATTTTCGTATTGTGAGTAACCTCTTCACTTTTCGACATGAGACTGGCATGCCACAAAAAAAACAGACGAATGGTCGTCTGAAAATCTGATCGTGTGTACGAGGCTTCAGAATCTAAATTCATGCATAAAATGTCATTTGAAACAGAGCAGGGATCATAATGTGGTACTCTTTTTTTGATTGTGGTATGTCAGGAAAATACTGCATTGTGGCCACTAGATGGAGCTAACGCATAGGAAATACATGCATTAGACACATTGGAAGGGTTATTTGCGGTGGCTGGAGGCATTTGTAGAGCAAGTTTTTATAAATAGATCCCAACGTGTTAGTCAGACTTTTCTACAGTTGCATTTCACTTATACAGTTCGGTCCCTGCACTTCAAGCCCTGTTTGTTATCTTGTAAATGGTTTAGGTCAGGCAAGGCGCACTTTTAAGAACGTACAACAGTAGGAGGGAGACTCCCTTACTTATTTTTTGCAAAGGCTTGATTACAAGGCACAGACTCTGTTAGGAAAACTCAGACACTCTGCTAACCAATCTTTGCAATGAATATCATGGTAATGACAAATGACTTCTTTTTTCTGTGACAGGGCGGGCAGCGTCATTGTAAATCATGAAATCGCTGTGGAAATAGAATACAAGCCTGATCTGAACATTACACAGCAGTACAACCGGGTACTTGATATGGTGATACATCTATTGGAACTTGGCTCTAACTGCACTTCTGCAGCCAGTAAGTATTTTACCAGCATGACAATTCATCTCTTTATCAGTAGGTGGCAGTGCAATGCTCACTTTTTTTTTTGTTTCTTCTTTAGGCCTCTTGCACACTATATTCCTGTTTTAGCATCTACTCAGACCTTTTTTTCAATGAATTTTTGTGCATTTTCGCATATATGCGTCTGTGCAATTTTTCTTGTTCCCGTATTCACAATGTCAATGGACAAATCTGGATGAATTTGTGCTCAAATGTGCGCAAACGTGAATTTGCCCACATGAGGCATAAATTACTGACCAAAAATGCAGATTTTTCTAATTTTTTTTTTTATTGAAGAATACACGACGCTTGTTTACACGCCTGTGTGCATAGGCAATTAACCACTTCTGGACCGCCCACCGTCGTTATACGTCAGTACTTTGAAGGAGGATATCGTTGTTATGGCAGCAGCTAGCTGCCATAACCCTGGTATCCTTTTCTTCAGTGAGCGGTTTAAGATAAGAGTGGTCTCTGTGGCGGATTCGCCGCAAGATCACTTTTATCGGCGGCGGGAGAGGGCCCCCCTCCTGCCACGATCTGGTGCCCTCCGCCGCTTACCGGAGCCATCGGCAGCGGCGGAGGCAATTGGATCCTTCCTGTGGCCTGTCATGGAGACGAGTGAGGGAAAGATTGCCCCCACCCATCTCCCAGTGCCATCTTAAGAGCATTATAGGCCCCCGGGCAATACAGTGCACTGGGGCCCTGTCTACACAATTACGCACGATTGCCCATCAAATGCAGCCTCACTGTGCCCATCAAATGCAGCCTCACTGTATCCATGAATGCAGCCTCACTGTACCCACCATTGCAGCCTCACAGTGCCCACCATTGCAGCTTCACTGTGCCCATGAATGCAGCCTCACTCTGCCCATGAATGCAGCCTCACTGTGCCTACCATTGCAGCCTCACTGTGCCCACCATTGCAGCCTCACTGTGCCCACCATTGCAGCCTCACTGTGTCCATGAATGCAGCCTCACTGTGCCCACCATTGCAGCCTTACTGTGTCCATGAATGCAGCCTCACTGTATCCATGAATGCAGCCTCACTGTGCCCACCATTGCAGCCTCACTGTGCCCACCATTGCAGCCTCACTCTGCCCACCATTGCAGCCTCACTGTGCCCGTGAATGCAGTATCACTGTGCCCACCATTGCAGCCTCACTGTGCCCATGAATGCAGCCTCACTGTGTCCATGAATGCAGCCTCACTGTGC
Source organism: Aquarana catesbeiana (assembly GCF_042186555.1). NCBI lineage: Eukaryota > Metazoa > Chordata > Amphibia > Anura > Ranidae > Aquarana > Aquarana catesbeiana. Next base: position 670,832,451 of record NC_133326.1, read on the forward strand.
CCACCATTGCAGCCTCACTGTGCCCACCATTGCAGCCTCACTGTGCCCACCATTGCAGCCTCACTGTGCCCACCATTGCAGCCTCACTGTGCCCACCATTGCAGCCTCACTGTGCCCGTGAATGCAGTATCACTGTGCCCACCATTGCAGCCTCACTGCGTCCATGAATGCAGCCTCGCTGTGCCCACCATTGCAGCCTCACTGTGCCTGTGAATGCAGCCTCACTGTGTCCATGAATGCAGCCTCACTGTGCCCACCATTGCACCCTCACTGTGCCCGTGAATGCAGCCTCACTGTGCTTACCATTGCAGCCTCACTGTGCCCACCATTGCACCCTCACTGTGCCCACCATTGCAGCTTCACTGTGCCCACCATTACAGCCTCACTGTGCCCACAATTGCACCCTCACTGTGCCAATTAATACAGACTCCCCATCGCCTGGTAACACACACACACAGCGGGCATCTCCTCCTGTGTATCACGGAGCTGGCTGGGTCTGTGTTCGGCGGCCGCGCTGTAACAAGGTCCCACCCCCCTAGACCAGCTCGTGTGATAGGTGGAACACTGATTCAATCTACTATTACATGAGTCGGTCTAGAAGGGCGGACCTTGTTACAGCGCTGCCGCCGAACACAGACCCTGCCAGCTCCATGATACACAGGAGGAGGAGGAGGGAGGGAAAGAGCGGAGCGCTGCAGCTGCAACTTAAAGCGGCCCCAGGGCATGCGGCCTACCGGGAAATTCCCCAGTATCCCGGTAGGCCAGTCCAGCCCTGGCTAGAGTCGCTGGGCAGGTGGGGCCCCCCAGGCAAGTGGGGCCCCGGAGCAACTGCGTGCCCATGTGAAAAGATGACCCTACCGTCTCCATATCATTGCAGGTCAAAACGTCACTTCCGTCCAAAGCTCTTAAAGGGCCATTTTTTTTTCATTTATTTAAACGACAACATTTTAGTGTAAATATGAGATCTGAGGTCTTTTTGACCCCAGATCTCATATTTAAGAGGTCCTGTCATGTTTTTTTCTATTACAAGGGATGTTTACATTCCTTGTAATAGTAATACAAGTGACACATTTTTTTTTTTTAAACAGCGTAATAATAAAAAAAAGGTGAAATAAATAAGAATAAAAAATTTTTTTTAAACGTGCCCCGTCCCGTCGAGCTCGCGCGCAGAAGCGAACGCATACGTGAGCATCGCCCGCATATGAAAACGGTGTTCAAACCACACATGTGAGGTATCGCCGCGATCGGTAGAGCAAAAGCAATAATTCTAGCCCTAGACCTCCTCTGTAACTCAAACATGCAACCTGTAGAATTTTTTAAACGTCACCTATGGAGATTTTTAAGAGTAAAAGTTTGTCGCCATTCCACGAGCGGGAGCAATTTTGAAGCGTGACATGTTGGGTATCAATTTACTGGGCGAAACATTATCTTTCACAATATAAAAAAAAAATTGCGCTAACTTTACTGTTGTCTTGTTTTTTTAATTCAAAAAAGTGTATTTTTTTTCCCAAAAAAGTGCGCTTGTAAGACCGCTGCGCAAATACGGTGTGATAGAAAGTATTGCAACAACCGCCATTTTATTCTCTAGGGTGTTAGAAATAAAAATGTATAATGTTTGGGGGTTCTAAGCAATTTTCTAGCAACAAAACCTGATTTTAACTCGTAAACAACAAATCTCAGAAAGAGGCCCGGTCCTTAAGTGGTTAATGGACTGTATTTTAGCTCAGTAAAAAAATAAGCTGTACTGAGCATTTTCAAGCTGCAGTGTGCAAGAGGCCCTATACTGAAAAATTAAGGGGTGTATTTATAAAAATATTGCATTGTTGTTCATTCATCAAAACTGCATATAAATGTGTCATTTCTATTTTATTTCCTATTAATGTCAGCTCCATCTATTAGCTATAATGTGGTATGTTCCTGAAATACCTCAACCAAAAGGGCATGCAAATTCATCCTGTGCGATAGCAACAAAATCAAATGTTCTCAGGCTACTATGCTCTGCAGATCGAGAAATGTGTGAATATGCAAAATACTGCACTATGGTCATAGATAGCACTGAGTATCATAGGCAAGAAGAAAGCTCCATCTACGTGGCCATAACGTGGTATTTTCCCCATTCACACGATCTGCAGAGAATATAGCCTGAGAACAAAATGTTTTAATTTTTTTTGGCCTCAGTCACACAGGATAAATTTACAGGCAATTTCAGTTGAGGTATTTTAGGAAAATACTACTTCATGGCTACTACATGGAGGAAGTAAAGATATTAGGCAAAATATGTGAATTTATTATAAAAGCAACAACTATGGAGCCATGTTGAAAATTATTTTAGATGAGCGTGGGTAAAGCAATTTATAAAAGTCACTTAAGAAGACACTGTAGATGAATGCAGCCTTGAGTAGCCTATTGCACACACAAGAAATGTACAGAAGAGAGCGACAACATCTAAGTGTAGGAGGCTTATTAAAATGAAGAATAAAGGGGTTAAAAAGCGCACCTACTGCATCAAAAGGGTTAATCAGCATGTCATTTAATTCAGAGTGAGGCCATCTGTGGAGCCATGGGGTAGTGCAGAGATCGGCAGGGGGATGCAGAACTGCTACGCGTTTCAGGGCAGGAACCGCCCCTTTGTCAAGCCAAGAGCTGCCTTGAAACGTGTAACTACGCCCCCACTGCCTAATGTGTGATGTACTAGCCAAACATTTCCGACGACAGTCGACGTGGAGCCAAGCCCTACGCGGCCAGCCAATACATCCCGGAAGCTCTTCAGCCACATACTGCTGGTAAGAAACATCAGCTTTATACCAGCAGATTCCTGGTGCAGCTCTGCATTCCAAAGGGGCATCCCTACCAATCTCTATCCCCCAGAGCCAATTAATACGAGTAGCAAGGATCACTAGCAATTCTGATTCCCGAGAAATTAGACTTAATGAAATGGAAGACAGGCTGCCACAGCAAGGATATCCCAGAGATACGGTTCATAGAGAACGTATTCACTTACACGATCATACTAATATTCATGCTCCGGGTCACAGAATCTAGAAAATTTTAATAATTGATTACAGTCAGTTGGTTTTCTATGTAGGTCACTGGCAATGTGTCCATCCTGTATAGATAACAATGTACCCAAAAATGGAGTTTCCCCCTGACTGATGGACATGTTACATTTTAAACTTGGAATCAGTAAATTTAGATAAGACTTGAACAATGATAGAGAGTCAAGGTCACCTACCCAGATGGCAAAGGCGTCATCAATGAACCTTGTACCAGACTGTACAGTTATCATTGAACGATTTGCAATTATAGATAAATGCCTGTTCCAGCATGCCCATAAACGCATTGGCATATAGGGGTGCCACATTTGAACCCATCGCGGTTCCGACGAGCTGTAAATAGTAAATGTCCTTAAATAGAAAAAAATTCTCTTCCAGAACTATTTTTAACAGTCCAAAAAGGAGAGAAATCTGGGCAGGATTGTATATTTTGGAATTGTTTAATAATCGTTGACATGCTTCTAAACCAAGAGTGTGTGGAATAGCCGTGTACAAATTGGCCACATCCCATGTGACCAGCGCTGCACCAGGTGGAAGTGTCAAATTTTGTATTTTATTCAAAAAATCCTGGGTGTCTCGTATATACAAATGAGTGTGGACAATTAAACATTTGTCCAGGTATTTAGCTAACGGCATAGTCACTAAATTATTGCCGCTGCACGAGATGTAGGTGGATACAAATAAAAAAAAATGTGCCGGTAAATATCATAATGTATCCAAAAATGGAGTTTCCTCCTGACTGATGGACACATTACATTTTAAACCTGGAATCAGTAAATTTAGATAAGACTTGAACAATGATAGAGAGTCAAGGTCACCTACCCATATGGCAAAGGCGTCTCCAATCCAGCTCACAAACGGACCAGGGAGTAAAAAAGCATGTGCTATTTACCACCAGGGTTTTGGTGGTGGTATCACATGTGGTATTTGTCAAAAAACAGCGTGGGGGTCAAGGGGAGCCCAATGCTGCTTTTTGACAGATAGCTGGTTGCTAAGGAGCGGGTCAGGAAGCCGGCCGCCATGTCTTTAACAACCGATGACTGATCAGCTGTCAGAGGGTTCCCTCTGACAGCTGAATGGAAAAAAAAAGCTGACAGTTAAAACTGAAGAAAAAAAACAGTGTGGGGTCCCTCCCCTAATGCATACCAGGCCCTTCGGGTCTGGTATGGATTTTAAGGGGAACCCCGAGCCAAAATTTAAAAAAAATGGCAGGGGTCTCCCCCAATGTCCATACCAGACCCTTATCCGAACATGCACTCTGGCAAGTCAGAAATGGGGGAGAGACCAGCAAGCGCCCCCCCCCCCCCCTCCCGAATTGTACCAGGCCACATGCCCTAAACATGGGAGGTTGGGAGCTTTGGGACAGGGGAGCTCTGCTAAGGGCCTTAAATAATGCGGTTATTATGGCTAAATCGAACAAATACCGCATTTGGCATTTAACTCAAAACTCTTAGTGAATTGAACACTTGCACAATTGTTACAGCGTGTGGCATTTTACTGCATTGTATTAGCTGTTATTTAATTCTTAGTGAAGTGACCCCATAGAGAACTTATATTGTAAGCTCCTTGAGGGCATGGACTGATGTGACTGATGTGACTGATGTTAACTAAAAGCCTCATAGGGCTTATGGGAAATTGGCATATTTTAACATAACCAAATCATGCTAGTATTTCAAGTAAGAAAATACCTCCTATTTGTCATGAATTAAAAACACTGCTTCTGAGTTCCCAAGTGGCCTAGGAATAAAGAAGGAAGCAGCCATGACCGGGCCCTACTGACCTCATGGAACCATTATATGTTGTCCCTTCTACAACCCAGCAGCTATATTCCAGGGCCAATGTCAGTCAGTATCAACCTTTTTCTCTTTTTTTCACAGATCCCTTCTGTATGGATAGAAACACTATTAGGGTTACATCAATCCCACCACCAAGTGTGGAAGGTATGTGATTTAACGCTACTAAACAGTTACAGTGTTAGTATCGGACAGTAGGGTGTAACACTGCTCTCTTGTGTCTACAGAACTTTGTATGCGCCTGGTTCCGGAAGGTAGCGAAGAGTTTTATGCACCTTACTTCTCTGCTGGTAGTCTGGCCTGCGTATCTCAGTGCCATCCATATTCACCCATGTACCACAACTGTAATGAGGGCACCTGCCAGATCAGGAACAAATATGGCCCACAGTGCTTGTGAGTATTTTGATTTCCTGTTATTAGAAGGAAACTATGGCATACAGACTGAAAATAACAGTCCCAATACTTCTACTACCAGTTGTAAGGATCATGGTTGTGTGTTAAGCTTTGTGTTCCATTGCCATTTCAGAGAAATGCATTGGAATCATTGGGCTCTATTTTGGTTATTTTTTGCTGGTTTTCAAGGAAGCAGTGGGCTTTAGAAGTAGTAAACTACTTTTACCCACCCTGGACCGTTTCTTCTATTACATTGCTTTATTACGTTCAGGGTTAAACAGGAGTGAAAATTACATAAAACCCCCAAAACATTATATATTTTCTGAAAGCTGACACGCTAGAGAATAAAATAGTAATAGTTCAAAAATATAAAAGCCGAGTTTGAACTGAGTAAGTAGATGCCCAACATGTCAAACCTTAAAGTGTTTGTAACTTTAAAAATAAAATTCACTGCCAGCCCCTCTCATGTATCCAGCCATAATGCCCCCGGCCGCTCTCCTACTCCAATCCACTGGCTACAGTGGGAGAGGCTGAGATCTCCTTTTGACGTCAGCCGGGTAGGTCACGTGACCGCTGTGTTGGCTGCCCAGCTCCTTCCGTTGTAGCCCTGGTTCAGAGTAGGAGAGCGGTCAGGAGTCATGTAACCAGCCTGAAGATCTCTGAAAAGGGTATTTAGAGGCTTTGTTTTAAAACACTTACACTGTGCATTATGGCTGAAAAAAACAGTTTACTTCAGTACTAATAGCGGCAGGAGGGGGGGCGCAGATGGCTCACACAGACACAGGAGCTAACAGGCAGGGAGGGGGTGAGGGGGAGAGCAGAGCAGACCTTTTTGCATGTTTTCCATGCACTTCTCTTCTTAGCTTCTGTATTGAACATTTTTGTTTATGTAGCAAGGTCCTAGGCCTCCTTCTATCTAATGAGAACCTCCAGGGGCAGAAATAGCTGACATCCTTCTGTGAATAGTGAGTTGTGAGGCATGGTGGGTGCAAGATGATTAGGTCATTGGGCGCCAGACACTTCTTGAATGCAAAAGAGAGTTTATTTCTCTTAACAAACTTTTGGGGGAAAGAGGGTTAGGGCCAGGTAGTTGCAAGTTCAATTGGCAGATTCCGAGACTTCAATAAGAGGACAGCCATGCACGGAAAGGCATCCAGCAAGACAACACATCTGCATGTGCAGGAATGCTGTCTCCTATGGCAACAGTCTTTAACAGTTCCTAACACAAACGTAACAGTTCCTTTCTCATTCACTACAACCTCTCCTGGTAGTTCTTCAGCCCACTGAGTACCACCAAGTACCGGTGGTAGAAGAGAAAAGTGCAACAAGGCCAAACTTAGTGGGAAATCAATAGATCTCTAACAATCAACCAGGACAACTACCCCTGGTAAGTAAATTTGTGAGGAGCAACCATGCCTAAACTCCAGGGTGCTACATCTATATAGCTCAATAGCTCAAACTGATTTTTATACACCATTAATGTTTTAGGGTAGTGACCCCTTCCCCCACCTGTTCCTCCCTCCACTGCAGATTTGAATCAGAGGCAGAGTGTTGGAAGCCATGTCTGTTGTGCTTCTTCTTTTGAAAACCCATAATGGGGAATTTACTAATACTAGAGTTGACAGAATCTGGAGTACCTGTGCATGGTAACCAGTAATGCCACGTACACACGTCCGGTTTAGCCATCGGCGTTCCGACGGAATTCCATTCAAGCGGTCTTGCCTACACACGGTCAACCCAAAGTCCAACCAAAGTGCAACCGTCCAGAACGCAGTGACGTACAACACTTACGCCGGGACTAGAAAAAGGAAGTTCAATAGCCAGTAGCCAATAGCTTCCGTCTTGTACTTGCTTCAGAGCATGCGTCTTTTTTGGTCTGTCAGACCAGCATACAGACGATTGGTTTTCCTGATAGGAATTGGGTCTGTCGGAAAGATTTAGAACATGTTCCATTTCTAGGTCCGTCAGATTTTCAAAAAAAATGTCCAATGAGGCATACACATGATCGGTATATATGATGAAAAGCTTCCGTCTGACTTTTTCTGTCTGACTTTCCGCTCGTGTGTACGGGGCATAAGTGTCTAACTTTTAGAGCTTTTATTTTCAAAGCTTAACTCATGAAGCTGAAGATGGAAGCTGGTTAGTTGCAATGGACAGCTGCTACAAATTTTATCTGCGTTGGTTTTAGTACCCCCCCCCAATAGTGGTTTGGAAATTCTGTATCATGTATTAAATATTATAGCCACTGTCCATCTTCATCCGCACATCACTAAATATCCTTCTGGTCTGAGCAAAGCAATTTTGCGAGAGTCGAAGAATCCGCAAATCCAGTTGTTGCGGGGATTTAACAGGAAGTGCTGGTTAACTTGGCAGGCAAACCTAATTGGTTCAGTTAACTGGTGACCCTGGCCCAAAGACCACTTACCAGTTCAGTTATGGCATTTCCAGGGGGTAGTGGGCATCCCGTACAGAAAGGCTATGCTACCTTCTACTGGGAGAATGCATTCCATGGGATCCCACTTTTGAAACTGCTAAGGGGTTATGAGGAAAAAAAGTCTGAAGTCTATTGTAAAAGTGATTGGGCAGCTGTAGAGCTTGTTTTAAAAAGCAAGTGGTTAAACAACGGCAAATGGTTAAAGTAAATCTGTTACTTTGCCCCAAAATAGTTTTTGTTCCTAATTATGTGATTATTGGTATTATACAAGTGATTGTCTCATCCCATAGATGTTCCAGTACAGACCTCTACATATACACATCTTCAGCATGCACGGGGAAGATTTCCAAGCTTGGCTTATTCATAGGCAGTGGAGTCACTATAGGCATCTTGTTCATCATCTCCATCATCCTAGGAATCTACATCTACTTAATTAAGAGGCCACTATCAATATCCTCTCCGTATGATGGTCTGTATGTCACAACAATCATTTAAGGGCACAAAAGACGAAACACATACAAGGCTCTTTAAAGGGTTAAAGGTACACTCCAATTAAAATAAATTAAAGGTAAACCACCCTGAGGTATATAAAGGAAGCATAGTCTACCATCTGTTGACTAGTTCAGCTTTCATCCACACATTTATGTACTATGCATTTCTGTTTGACTGTAACCTGGTGATCCTGGAACACATCTGCTGGTGATGGTGGAACTCTAAGCTTAAAGTGACCCTTTGGCTATTCTAAAGTTCTATGGGCAAAATGTACCTGTAAAGTAAAAGTATAAATACTTACCTTTTCTGCTTCAAAAACTGTTGAACTTTGATTCTAAGAATCTGTCCTATGAAGTCCCTTAAGAAATGGATTTCCTGGGTGCCCCAGCAGCTCACACTGGTTCCTCCTGCTGACTTTCACATCATTACTGTCTCCTGTATGGAAGGAAGAATATGTAGGAAGTTACTAAGCACAGGATATAGCAACTTCACTTCTATTGTCATTCACTGTCCCTCTGTAGAACTGCATATAGGCAGGTTGAAGTTCCGGTTTCCCGTTTACACTGCCCAGTCAGGAACCTAAGAGTTAAGTGTGTTCCTGGGTTTTCTGTTTAGCGAGTTTTGCAGGGTCCAACCCACTGGTTCCCTGTGATATAAAAGGAACAAAGGGTCCGCATCCGGGGGGGGTGAGGCCTGTGCCTAAAAAAAGGGAAGAGAATAAGGAACGGCCGGAGATGGATGGGGCCCAGAGATGTGGGGGATGGAATGCTGCCATGTTGTCGTCCGAGTCTGAAGGACCAGAGAATTGCTGGAATCAGAGTTACTAAACCCACTATAGACTTATCTTATCCAATTATGGACTTAAAGCAGGGTTCCACCCAAATTTTGAACAATATCTGTATGTATTCTCTTTCTTGCCTAGATGCTGACATGCCGTTTAAAAAAATTTAAATCGCCGTAATTACCTTTTATTTTTCTATTCTTCTTTGCACTTCCTGGTTCTCCTCCCGTGGGAGTAGGCGTGTTTCTAGCCTCTCCCAGACTCCTGGGAGCTAGTCTCAGGCTTCCCAGGATGCCACTGAGCATGTGCGGGAATGAGCAGTTAATGCTGGGAGCACAGCATTCACCACATCCAGGAAATAAATGCTTGTGGGCTTCAAATGCCCACAATGAAGATGGAAACCACCTGCAGTGAATAATATAAGTTATTCTTTCCGACGAAATCTGACACAGGCGGACATATTACACACAATATGTGAGTATGTAATGCTGAGAAGAAAAGTTTGTGAATTAACTAAAAAAAAAAAAAAAAACGATAGGTGGACCCCTGCTTTAATCTAAGCAGGTATGCTGGGGCAGCCACAAGCCTGAAGTTAAGGACTAGGGATGTTAGGGGAATATACCGAACTGTTACCTGTGATTGTCATCACGTTAATTTATTTTTCAATATAGCTTTCTAAAACTTTGCCCTTGCCTGGTCTGATGTTACTAAAGGGGTACAATTTAGGTAACGGGCACATATAGTCTACAGCTCTGGTCACTTAACAAATTGAGGTATGAAAACATTAGCACCAGAGTTAATGCAATGTGAAGATACAGTGGTTACCAAGGGTCTTTTCTGTACTGTACTTATATAAGTATAACTGCCTTGGATCCAACGTCTGTGTTTGTGTTGATTCTGCTAAGTCAGCAAGTGGCCATACTGTCTGGACAGACTGAGATCCAAGGAGAAATTGCAATACATAGCACGGCATTAGGAATAGAACAGACCAAATTCTTCCCAATCTGCATCTGTATACCAGGTGACTCAAAAACTACTGAAAGCTCTTGGACTACATCACAGCCAGGAGACCAGCATGTTTTTATGGGAAAGATCAGCAATGGCAACCTTTGTATTTTATCAGTTCAACTGTTTCATTATTGAATGTATCATGTGTAGATTTTGGTTCATTTTTGTCATTTTGGATTGTTACTTTGTTAATAATGTGTATATTTACTGATTTTAATATTAACTGATTTTTGTTTGCTTTGTATTTTTTGCCATCAAAAAGCACAATAAATGAAAAAAAAAAAATTCACAGCTTTTGTCTATGGCATAGAGTCCACCTAATGGCTGCAAGTGGTAAATAGGAAAGACATTTTCCAGATCTAAAGGAAAACATAACTTTTTGTACTGACCATAACAGATAAAGAAAATGTATTTAAAAAAAAAAAGGAAACAGTAAAACTGTGAAATGATGCCCTACCATGTTAGTCATTATAATTTAATACACTACTTTTATCTAGGAAGCAAGGGGTGGGGGGAAGGTAACCATATACAAATATATTTAAAAAAATTAAGAGCAAACTAGGAATACGTCCCTAAAAAAATGGATCAGTGGGCCCGATTCAGTAGATGGTAAGAGTGGTGTGAGCACCAAATTCACAATTATTCAAAATTTGAGAATTAGTAGAATGCTTGTCAAGGACAAACCTCCCCAAAGGCATATAAAACTAAAATGTGACCTGATACAACCACCTTGACAATCCTCCATCCCTGTTATACATATGTGTGCAAAGAACAATGGGCATGGGACTATATGAGGCATGTCGCTTCAAAATATAAAAATATTGCTAATACAAAAAATATATGAGGTAAAAATTATTTTTTATTCTACAAACAGAATTGGCACATTCCATACACTCAAAATGCATGATACAGTTTTTGGAAATAAAGCAAGAAAACGGCCATAAAAGTACTGACATGTAACACATAATTGGTAAAATGAGTTCATGATATAAAAACATGATACTGTTTACATGAGCAAATACATGATAGATATATGTTGTAAGAATCAAACTGTTCTGACATTCAAAAACTCTACGCGTTTCCTGGATCTATCCACTCGTCAGGAGTATATACTTGTCAAAAGTATCTATAGATGCGGGTGTGGATGGTAAACAAAAATGGTATATTAACCACTTAAGGACCAAGCCTCTTTTTGAGATTTGTTATTTACAAGTTAAAAACTTTTTTTTTTGCTAGAAAATTACTTAGGACCCCCAAACATTATACATTTTTTTTCTAACACCCTAGAGAATAAAATGGCGATCGTTGCAATACTTTCTGTCACACCATATTTGCGCAGCGGTCTTACAAGCGCACTTTTTTTGGAAAAAATACAGTTTTTTTTAATTAAAAAATAAGACAACAGTAAAGTTAGCCCAATTTATTTTAAAAAAGATAATGTTACGCCGAGTAAATTGATACCCAACATGTCACGCTTCAAAATTGCACCCGCTTGTGGAATGGCAACAAACTTTTACCCTTAAAAATCTCCATAGGCGATGTTTAAAAAATTGCAGTGATACCTCACATGTGTGGTTTGAACACCATTTTCATATGCGGGCGCTACTCACGAATGCGTTCGCTTCTGCACGCAAGCTCGGTGGGATGGGGCGCATTTAAAAAAAAATGTTTTTCTTATTTATTTTACCTTTTATTTTTTATTTTTACACTGTTCTTTTTATTAAAAAAATTGTGTCACTTTTATTCCTATTACAAGGAATGTAAACATCACTTGTAATAGAAAAAAAGCATGACAGGACCTCTTAAATATGAGATCTGGGGTCAAAAAGACCTCAGATCTCATATTTACACTAAAATGCAATAAAAAAAAAAATTGTCATTAAAAAAATAAAAATAAAATAAAATGTTGCTTTAGGAGCTATGGGCGGAAGTGACGTTTTGACATCACTTCCACCCTGCAATGGTATGGAGACGGGTGGGAGCCATCTTCCCCTCACTCGTCTCCATACCCAGCATGGAACAACATTCGTTCGCCTCCGCCGCTGCCGATGGCTCCGGTAAGCGGCGGAGGCCACCGGAGAGCGGCGGGAGGGCCCCTCTCCCGCCACCGATAAAAGTGATCTTGCGGTGAATCCGCCGCAGAGACCACTATTATCGAAAACTGGACCGTCGGCCGAAGAAGATGATACCGAGGTTATGGCAGCTAGCTGCTGCCATAAAAACGATATTCCTCTTCAAATTTAAGGCGTATATCGGCGTGCGGCGGTCCGGAAGTGGTTAATAAAAATTCTCTGTATAGACAAAGAAAGGGAAGATCGTGAAGTACAGGGAGTCTGATACTTACATGTCAGCTCAAATAATTGGCCCAGCTGGTGAAATGGAGGGTGTCAGATACAGTGTCTGACCCAGGGCTGAGGCAGGAGCACCCCGTCCAGACCAGGGGAACAGCCAAGGAACAGGCCAGATATCGTGGTGAAGTACAGGGAGTCTGATACTTACATGTCAGCTCAAATAATTGGCCCAGCTGGTGAAATGGAGGGTGTCAGATACAGTGTCTGACCCAGGGCTGAGGTAGGAGCACCCCGACCAGACCAGGGGAACAGCCAAGGAACAGGCCAGATATCGTGGTGTAATCCAAAGAAAATGGAAAGTTGAGGGGACACATCTAATCCGCACTACAGAAGTGTACTAGTGTATAAAAAGTGTGTCCAAAACTACCCACAAAGGAAACAACAAGATGTGACCAGGAGTAGAAGGGAAAAAAAGGAAAGGAAAAAAAATAGAACCACCAACTGCAAATCCATGAAAAGAATAGTGTAGTAAACCAAAATTGATGCATGTCAGTATTTTTATATGTTGTAGCTGCTCACTTTTACTATTAGGTCACTTACCTGTCCAGGCATTCAGAGGTGTCCTCACCCAAGCCGATTCTTGACTCAGCTCTCATGTGCTGGCGCCACCATCTTGGATAAGGGAAACCGTCAGTGAAGCCTACTGCACATGCGCAAATCGCGCTGTGCTTTCTGAATGGTCCAGCTGGGGGGGGGGGGGGGGGGTGCGAACTTCCGTAAGTGGGAGTGGGTATCTGTCAAAACCAGGTTCCCGCTTCAGCCTCCCCTACAAGGTGCCACATGTAGCACTGGAGGGGGGGGGGGGGGCAGATAAGCAGGCAAAGGTAACTCTGTATAAATATTTTAGTTTTCATTATGTATCATTATATTACCAGACATACTCAGTAGAGGGCCCCTGTTGCAACACCCTTTCCATTGTTACCCAGGTACATACACACATTTTTTTTGTACAAAGGCAGATAGCTATATGCAGGTGAGTATTGGCTTTTATAATACATTAAACTCCATAGTCCATAATGTGCAACTGGGGTCAGAACGCGACCACCCCCTTCATTTTCTGCTGTAATGGCATCAAAAGCAAGTAAGAGAGCCATTATGCATGTCTTGGTGCTGCTCAGGCCGGGATCGGTGGTGTTACTCACCTGATGACACTACTGGGATATCATCACCCAGAAAAACAGTTGAGCCATCATGAAAAATGCCTTTGACTTCTTACCTACCCTAGTAGTGAGCAATGTTCAGTTATGTGCGACAGTTGACGAAAGCTCCGGCACCTGTCTGACCCACATTTAGCATAAATGGACCGTTAAATGGCAGAGGGACCTTGTGAAGCTGAACAGTCTACACAAATGGTTGGACTCATTTACTTCTTCTGTTCATAGGATACTTTGATTCCTGGCTCTGCTCAGAGCTTCACCCATTACATAATGAAGTTTAGATGTTCTGCTCAGTTTACTTGGTATCCAAGTAAAAGCACATAAACCAGATACAAGAACAGGACAAGATTTTGGTTACTTCAGAGTAAGTTGTGAGCCACAGGGGGAATATTTTTGCTGGCAGCTTCTAAGAGATTTATTGTACACTGGTGCCCAATTAATATTTGTTCTTCCTTCCCCATTTGTTCTAGCATATGCACAATGAATGGATCCTGGCCTTCTGCATGGACAGAAAAAATATATATATTTTTACGAGAGCAGACCTAATTACTGGAAAAGACACCCGTGGGAGGTTACTCCAAGTATTGTCTTCATAAAATGGGACATGGGTTCAAATGTCGGTAATAGGACTGATGCCTGCTGAGTTCTGGCAGACATCTCAAGCTGGGAATACTCATGGCACATTTCAGGCAACGCCCACCACTTTTGATCTACCATGAATAGAACATATCATTGAAAGTGGTTGACTGAAAATCTACTACTCCCAACCAGATCAATCAAACTGGACTATAAGTTGACAGGATACAGGATATTGAAACTTTTATCAAACCAGAAAAAAAACCTACAGCAATTTTGACAAAAGCAATTTTCCTGCCTTGATCAATCAAGGCAATTTCAATCCCACCTTTGACCAAAATCATTTATTTCCATGTTCGGTTGCTTGAGATTGCAATTTTAGCTTGATCTACAGTGGTTATAATTGCTGGAGAGTTGCCATGTTTTTGGCAGCTATAGTAATAGATTGCATTTTTCGTATTCAAATATTTTATTGAACACCACAAAGGCCATCCCATGTAAATTAACATAAATGATCGTAAATAAAGATTGACTCCACACAAAGAACTGGAAAAAGAGAATGGAGCTGCCACATCCCTAAACTAATAACAAAGCGCACTATCAATACTCCTTGGGACTTTGAGGCAGCAACCAAACATTAAACATCTTTAAAAGAATATCATTTTATTTATATATGGTTAAAAAATAATTAACATGGGATATCCTAAAATATGTGGTTCCAGTATGAAACAGTAAGGTCCGTAAATATTGGGACATCGACACAATTCTAATCTTTTTGGCTCTATACACCACCACAATGGATTTGAAATGAAATGAACAAGATGTGCTTTAACTGCAGATTTTCAGCTTTAATTTGAGAGTATTTACATCCAAATCAAGTGAACGGTGTAGGAATTACAACAGTTTGTATATGTGCCTCCCACTTTTTAAGGGACCAAAAGTAATGGGACAATAGGCTGCTCAGCTGTTCCATGGCCAGGTGTGTGTTATTCCCTCATGCCATTTACAAGGAGCAGATAAAAGGTCCAGAGTTCATTTCAAGTGTGCTATTTGCATTTGGAATCTGTTGCTGTCAACTCAATATGAGATCCAAAGAGCTGTCACTATCAGTGAAGCAAGCCATCATTAGGCTAAAAATACAAACCCATCAGAGAGATAGCAAAAACATTAGGTGTGGCCAAATCAACTGTTTGGAACATCCTTAAAGAAAGAACGCACCGTGAGCTCAGCAACACCAAAAGACCCATCAGATGTCCCAATATTTATGGACCTGATTGTATATTCACCATACAGTGTACATCAATCCTTATAAAATATTGTTGATCATGGATTCAGAACTAATTCTCATACAATATCCAGGTGAAAGCCCTACATGTTTCGATCAAAAGTCTAGAGGCTAGATCTTTTTCAGGGGGCCTAGCCAGATATCATAATACATATACAGTAAATAATTAATAAATATGACCAGAACCATTAAAAGTACAGACATTCCCTTGGACCACCAAGCTCCAAAGTGGACCGGAATACCCAACAAGGAACTCTCAAGGAGTCATGCAGACCCAAGATGTTATTGGGGGAGGAACAAAAAGGGGCACCAGCCCAACGCAAAACATACAGAATGCAATCACATTGAGGACAGCAGGTAGTTAGACCTCCATGTTGAAAATTTGATCATCTTGAAAATCGCCAATACACTAGTCCAAAAGTGTCTGTAGGTGACCAGGTAGTGTGGATCCTATGCAGAGAGAATTGATTGACTCCACACAGGGAGAGGAACAAAATCAAGCACCATTAACAAGTTGGACTAAATAGCAACCCAACACAAGGGGTCGATGGAACTATGAACAGATATGGTCCAACAAATGATGACATTTACCAACATAGTATACAGTTTATAAGGAAAGAGGTTAGAAAACCAACAGTTGGGTGGTCCAATAGATTGCATTTTTAGGATATTCTGAAACTGTGCCCTTCTCACTTTTATATTCCAGTAAAGACTGCTGATGGGGAACCTTTCTAAAGAAACAGTCAGCTCCTTCCTTATTTTAATGTGGGTCCCATATAAAAGTGCATGTTTGTAGACCTACTACTCATCCATCTAGTTCTGGGATGGACATGTTTTCACTGCATTCATATAACCTTCAACCTTTTTGATTACTTTAGGCTGGACATGTATTAGTAAACTATGGTTATTCAGTTTTAATGTTGTTGTTTACTAGTATTCTCGGTCTAATATCATGATGGCCTACCTTCAATAAATCTATTCCTTGAAGGACCAGTTAAATTTTTAAAACAGTCTTTTTGTGCTTATTTTTATTGACCTTATTTTTTGGCATTTCATTCAAACATAACCCATTACCACGTAGCTCTAACTGTCTCATCCCACGCCAATGTCAGGAAAATCTACAATATAGCAACCCTGGCATGAAATTGTGAGGTCTGCTGCTTTGTAGCCCTCCTCCGGGTAACAAATGCTAAAAAAAAAAAATAGAAGAAAATGTAAAGGTTACTCACCCTGTACCCTGGCTTCTGGCCTCTTCTTGTAGAAACATGTCCGTTTTTCTATAATAAAAATCTAAGCAGATCTAATCTAAAGCTTACATGTAATGAGCAGTGTGCCTTGTGCTGATAGTTGGTCTCTTAGTTGAAAGTCCTCCGATGACTCCCATTTTGATGAGTGGCTTTGACAGTCCAGGGGCTGTATTAAACCCCTGCAGAACCTGGTGATTATGACTGGAGGGGTATGGGTGGAGGACTAGACGCTCACTGCCGAAAAATGTGTTTGTTTTAATTTCATTTGTTTTTTGGATGTGGTATTTGTTATTTCAAATTACCCAAAATAACGAATGCCGCATCTAAACAAATTAATATTATTATTATTATTTACTATTATTAATTTGTTACGTTCCATTCGTTATTTTGGGTAATCCGGAACTTTCGTATTCGTTACGTTCACCAAATTTGAAAGGAAATTCAAATACCTATAATTTAATAGTTAGTAATAGTTATTATTATTTAGTTAGTTCGTTATTTTGGGTTTTTTCTGATTTTCGTTCTTTTGAATTTTTCGTTCTTATTTTGGGATTTTCAAATTTTTGGATTTTCAGAGTTCTGAATTTCGAATTTCAGATTTTCGTTCTTCGAATTTTTGGATTTTCAAAACTTCATATTTTTGTTCTTTCGAATTTTCGACATTTCGGAAGAATTAGTTAAACAGGTTTTCGTTAATTTGAATATTTCCGAATAAACTAATTTGTCTAATTTAGTCGAAAAATGAATTTGGAACAAAACGAATGGCACATGTCTACTGAGGACTTTAGATTTCAACTAAGAGACCAGCCAGCAGCACAAGGGACACTTTGCCATGAATTTACAGTAAGTACTGTCCCTTGTGCTAATTAAACTAAGGTTTTATAACGCACTGAAACACATAAACGCTTTCAACAAAACAATGTTAATGTTAAACACATGTCCAAAAAATATGTACGAAAATTGTTTAGGAATGCAAATTAATCATAAAGTTATTTTCAAGTTAACTCGCTCATACTGACAATTCTAAATCTGGTCTGGGCATTAATGACCTTAGACTTAACACAGTGGAGTAGATTTACTAATACTGGAGCACTCACAATCTGGAGCAGCTGTGCATGGTAGGCAATCAGCTTCAAGCTTCAGCTTGTTCAATTAAGCTTTGACAATAAAACCTGGAAGCTGATTGGTTTCTATGCAGAGCTGCACCAGATTTTGCACTCTCCAGATTTAGTAAATCAACCCCCCAGTGTGTGCTTTTAGCTAGAAGCTTAGAAAAAGGGTCATTACAGACCCAAAAGTCTCTGATCAGTATTAAAACTCTCGCCGACCCGCTCACAGTAGGTATACTGGAAGTGGGTGGCACAGCTGATGCTGATGAGCTGTGGTCAATCACAGCACATCCCATAGCATAATCCATAAAACTTGTCTATTTAAAAAGCATGATAACAAGCAGAGCAACTTGTAAACTTAGCCATACTACATACAGTGCCTTGCAAAAGTATTCACCCCCTTGGCTTTTTACCTATTTTGTTACATTACAGCTTTTAGTTCAATGTTTTTTTTTTAATCTGAATTATATGTGATGGATCAGAACACAATAGACTAAGCTGTCGAAGTAAAATTAGAAAAATATATACATAAAACTATTTTTCAGAAATAAAAAAAATGATAATTGGCATGTGCGTATGTATTCACCCCCTTTGTTATGAAAGCACATGGCACAACAGCAAACCTGCCAATATACGGCCGCACACGAAAACTCACGGACCGGGCAAGGAGGGCATTAAACACAGAGGCAGCACAGAGACCTAAGGTAACCCTGGAGGAGCTGCAGAGTTCCACAGCAGAGACTTGAGTATCTGTACATAGGATAACAATAAGCCGTATGCTCCATAGAGTTGGGCTTTATGGCAGAGTGGCCAGATGAAAGCCATTACTTTCAGCAGAAAACAAAATGGCATGTTTTGGGTTTGCGAAAAGGCATGTGGGAGACTCCCAAAATGTATGGAGGGAGATGCTCTGGTCTGATGAGACTAAAATTGAACTTTTTGGCCATCAAAGAAAACGCTATGTCTGGCACAAACCCAACACATCACATCACCCAAAGAACAGCATCCCCACAGTGAAACATGGTGGTGGCAGCATCATGCTGTGGGGATGTTTTTCAGCAGTCGGGACTGGGAAACTTGCTATAGTTGAGGGAAAGATGGATGGTGCTAAATACAGGGATATTCTTGAGCAAAACCTGTACCACTCTGTGTGTGATTTGAGGCTAGGACGGAGGTTCACCTTCCAGCAGGACAATGACCCCAAACACACTGTTAAAGCAACACTTGAATGGTTTAAGGGGAAACATGTAAATGTGTTGGAATGGCCTAGTCAAAGCCCAGACCTCAATCCAATAGAAAATCTGTGGTCAGACTTAAAGATTGCTGTTCACAAGAGCAAACATCCAACTTGAAGGAGCTGGAGCAGCTTTGCAAGGAGGAATGGGAATAAATCCCAGTGGTAAGATGTGGCAAGCTCATACTTATCCAAAGCAACTTGGAGCTATGATAGCCGCAAAAGGTGGCTCTACAAAGTATTGACTTTAGGGGGGTGAATAGTTATGCACATTGACTTTTTCTTTTATTTTGTCCTATTTGTTGTTTGCTTCACAATAAAAAAAAAAAGTTGTGGGCATGTTCTGTAAATTAAATGATGCAAATCCTCAAACAATCCATGTTAATTCCAGGTTGTGAGGCAAGAAAACATGAAAAATGCCAAGGGGGGTGAATACTTTTGCAAGGCACTGTAGTTAATGGGCAAAAAGTTCTAAAAATTTGCATACAGTGGTAAAAACAAACAAAAATAAAAAACTTTCCCACAAGCAGCAAGCTGTGTGGCCATACCGGACTCCACACACCGGTCGGCGAGCATTCGTAATGATGTAGAGTCGTAGCCACTCCCAATGAGTTTTGTCAAGGAGATGACGTCGTTAGGACCAGTTTTGGTGTCACTTTAAAACACATATATATTTTATATTGTATATTTTATTTGCTTCAATATTTTCCAATATTGGTTTAAGATTGAATCACTTGCTCAGACATTACCTCAGACCTCTCAATCTTCTCCTTTGATCACTTAATGCCTCAACATAATGTCCCGCCTTCACACTTATTCAGATATCTGCAGTTGTCCCATACTTTCAGGGCTCAGTTCCCGTCAGGGGAGAGGCAGATGACTTGTAGCGGCTTTTGCGCTTTGACTGTACAGAGAAACCCACCTTCGTGCTATACGCACATCTCAGAGTCTCATCTCCTGATTTAACCAGGCTCCATCAGCAATGGGATGTTTCGGAGCTGGGCTCCGAGGACTGGGAGGACGTGTGGGACTTCCCATTAAAGATACTTGTTTCCTTGAGAGACCACCTCATTCAATACAAGATTGTCCATAGGGTATACCACTCTCCCGCTCAGGTGCACAGGATGAGGTCTTCTCTCACAATGCTGGCATTGTGACCATGCCCCTCGGGGACTACATTTACATCTTCTTGTCCTGACGTTTTTTTGGTCACAAATCCTTATTGAGGTGAATGAACTACTAAGTATCTCTATTGTTCCATCCCCAAGAATATGCCTGCTGGGTTTGGTGGAGGAACTGGTGCCCAGGGTGGCCCGAGAGAACCTTGTTGAGTCTCTTGCTGTTCTATGCCAGGAAATCCATTGTCCTATGCTGAAAGCGAAAGGCTCCTCCCTCTATATGTCTATGGAAAACACCTGTAAACAATGTGGTACCCCTATATAAGGACACCTATATACATAGAGGCTGTCCGAAAAAATATGACAGAGTCTGGACTAAGTGATTAGCGGAAACCCTCTACCTCTGCAGTGGACTAGGAAACCTTCTTAAGAGCTGATGGCCTCCCTTGAGGACCTAATAGATCAGTCCTTGATAGTTAAATATCTCACCTGAGTTATTGTGCTATCGGCCCACCCTTGGAGCATGAGCCAGGCCAGCTCATTGATGTTGGTATACTATGGCAGGGCTCAAAATTTCAAGTCCTGAGCTACTAGCCAGGCCTTAAGGGTTACTCGCCACCAGTTGCCTCACCCAACCCCTACCATGACCCGCCCCTAATCCCGCCCCTATACACGCCCTCATAAATTCTCATGAAATGACACTTAAATGTTTTATGCAGAATTAAGTTACACAAATAAATATTAACAACAACTTTATCACCCATGTCCATCAACGCAGTGTGATCAGTGCCCACTAGGGATGAGCTTCGAGTTCGAGTCGAACCCAAGTTCCATTCGAACATCGTATGTTCAACTGTTCGTCGAATTGTGAACGTTATGGGCTGTTCGCGCCAAATTCGAGAGGCGCGTCATGGCCCATAATTCACTGCGGCTCCGCAGTGCATTGCTGGCTGATGATTGGCCAACCATGCACTATGACCTGTATGGCGGCCTTGTGTAGTGTGTTGCGGCGGCGGAGAGGTAGACAGAGAGACAGTGTCATTTGATTTAAGTTAGATAGAGTAGGCAGGCAAGTCAGTTAGCTGCACTTACAGTGTATTGTGTATATATGCATCCTAGGTGTTATATATATATATACACTCTATTCAGTTGAGCTAGATCCGTTCCTGTTATTCTCTTCCCACTGACAGGCAGGCAGGTGTTTTTACAGTATTTACAGCTATCTGAAGAAAATTGCTGGTGTTCTTCTGATCCTATTAGTACCACAGGCAGCTACAGTATTTACAATTAGTGTAGTGAGTCCTCTGCACAGTGTGCACCTAAAGCTACCTGAAGAAAATTGGTGGTGTTCTACTGATCCTATTAGTACTGCAGGCAGCTACAGTATTTACAGTTAGTGTAGTGAGTCCTCTGCACAGTGTGCACCTAAAGCTACCTAAAGACAATTGCTGTTGTTCTGATCCTATTAGTACCACAGGCAGGCAGCTGCAGTATTAACAGTTAGTGTACTGTGTCCTCTGCACAGTGTGCACCTAAAGCTACCTAAAGAAAATTGGTGTTGTTCTTCTGATCCTATTAATACCACAGGCAGGCAGCTGCAGCATTTACAGTTAGTGCACTGTGTCCTCTGCACAGTGTGCACCTAAAGCTACCTGAAGACAATTGCTGGTGTTCTCATACTAACAATACTACAGGCAGGCAATTGATTCTGCTAGCTGCAGTATATATATACATCCCAGCTTTGTGCAGCTACATCTCACTGCAGGCCATTAGTATGTCTGGAAGGCCAACAAGGAGAGGCAGACAGTCACAAGCCAGCAAAAGAGGGTAAGCAGGCTCTGTGTCTAGAGGCAACAGTGCTGGTCGTGGAGATGGTGCATCCTCATCAGCACGTGGCCGTGGGACACGCTTGTCCTTTTTTTCGGCAGCTGGCCGTGTTGAGCCGTGACATGCGGAGGACTTGGTAGAGTGCATGACCAAGCCGTCCTCATCCTCCTCATCCTCTCTCACCCAGGCTCAGGGAACTTTGTCTGGCAAAGCAGCTGCCAATGCCACCTCTTCCCTTGGCTCAATGGCATCAGTCACTCCTTCCCTAGCCCCACCATGTCCTCCTGAGGAGTCCCCCGAACTGTTTGACCAAAGTGTTGGGTACATGCTCCAGGAGGATGCCCAGCGTTTTGAAGGCTCTGATGATAGTACCCAGCTAGAGGAAGGCAGTAGCATGAGCCCAGAGAGAGGGGGTGCCCAAGAATGACAGCAATCTGGCAGTCATGTTCCCCCAGTTGCAGCATACTGCCAGGTTTGCTCCAGTGATGAGGAGGGAGGGGATGATGAGGTCAGTGACTCCATGTGGGTACCTGATAGGAGAGGGGAGGAGGAAGAAGCACATCTCCAACGAGGCAGGATGCCCTCCAGGGGCCAGCTTAAGGGCAGCACACCGACTGCATCACACCGCAGAGCTCCACATGTGCAAGGCGCTGCTGTCTCTGCGCGTTATTCCAAAAGTTCTTTGGTGTGGGCCTTTTTTGAGACGAGTGCATCAGATCCCACCACTGCTATTTGCAACATATGTCTCAAGCGTATCTCGCATGACCAAAACATCACCCGCTTGGACACCACATGCTTGACCAGACATATGTCGACCTGCCATGCAGTTCGTTGGCAAGCGTACCTAAAAGACCCACACCAAAGAACAAAGTGGGCCTCTCCTTGCTACTCATCAGCTGGGATCTACAACCCCATTATACCTTCAGTCCTCTCTGAAACCTGCACTGAGAGGAATGAAGGTGTAGAATTAGGTGTGTCACAGCCAAGTACTTGTGGGCAATCTACTATCGGTACACCGATACGTCAGATTGTACCAGGCAAATTTCCCTGCCCCAGCTGCTGCACCGCTGAAAGAAGTTCGCTCCCAGCCATCCACATGCCTAGCAGTTGAATGCTAACTTCGCTAAATTGCTAGCATTTCAACTGCTGCCTTTTCAGTTGGTAGACTCTGCCCCCTTCCTTGAGTTTGTGGAATGTGCGGTTCCTCAGTTGCAGGTTCCCAAATGCCACTTTTTCTCACGGAATGCGATTCCTGCTCTCTACCGCCATGTGGAAGGCAATGTCTTGGCCTCGCTGGACAGGGCGGTCAGCGGTAAGGTGCATATTACTGCTGACTCATGGTCCAGCAGGCATGGACAGGGACATTACCTATCTTTCACCGCGCACTGGGTGACTCTTCTAACAGCTGGGAAGGATGCAGGACAGGGTGCAGTAGAGTTGGAGGTTGTTCCACCACCACGCCTCCAAAATTCTACTAGTGGTGATTCTGCCACACCTTTCTCCTCCACCCCTCCTCTTCTTCTTCCTCCATGGCCTCTTCCTGTGCTGATTTGTCCTCGGAACCAGCGGTGCTCCATAGGCGTTCAAGGGGCTACTCAAGCATGCAGGTAAAAATATGTCATGCGGTGCTTGAGCTGGTGTGCTTGGGGGACAGGAGCCACACTGGGGCAGAGATTCTGTCAGCTCTGCAGGGGCAGGTTCAGAGGTGGTTGACGCCACACCACGCCACGCCAGCTTAAGCCAGGTATGGTGGTTTGCGACAATGGCATCAACCTCCCCTCCGCCCTCCGACAGGGACAACTGACCCATGTGCCCTGTTTGGCTCACGTCCTTAACTTGGTGGTGCAGCGGTTCTTGCTGAGGCAGGCCAGGAAAGTCTGTGTGCATTTCCGCAGGTCATATAATGCCAGTACTCGGCTGCCTGACCTCCAAAAGGAATTTAACCTGCCCAAGAACCGCCTAATCTGTGACATGCCCACCAGGTGGAACTCAACATTGCCAATTCTGCAGTGGCTGCACAGGCAGCAGAGGGCCATCAATGGTTACCTATGGCACCAGGACAGGGTCAGGGGACCTTGTTTTTTTTCCCCACGCCAGTGGGCTATGATCAGGGATGCATGCACTGTCCTGTCACCATTTGAGGAGGCCAAGAGGATGGTGAGCAGTGACAGTGCATGCATTAGTGACACTGTCCCTCTTGTCCTCCTGTTGGAGCACAACGCTGCGTGGAATAATGGACAGGGCACTTGAGGCAGAACAGAGGGAGGAAGAGGAGGACTTCCTTACCTCTCAAGGTCCCCTTTATCCAGACAGTGTTCCTGCGTGCCCGCCGATCACACAGGAAGAGGACGAGGAGGAGGATTGTGTCAGCATGGAGGTGGAGCCTGGCACTCAGCATCAGCAGCAGTCTTCAAGGGATCATTTACAGTCCGAAGAAACTAATGGACTTGTCCGTGGCAGGGAGGAGGTGGCTGCGGATCATGTCGTCCTTAGTGACCCAGAGGACTCTGGACCGAATGCCTCAGCAAACCTCTGCTGCATGGCCTCCCTGATCCTGCAAAGCCTGCGGAAAGATCCTCGTATTCGTGGTATCAAGGGGAGGGATGATTACTGGCTGGCAACCCTCCTTGATCCACGTTACAAGGGTAAGGTTGCGGACCTTATCTTGTAGTCACAGAGGGAGCAGAGGATGAAACATCTTCGCGAGGCCGTGCAGAAAGGTTTGTGCAACGCGTTTCCAGAGCCTGGGAGGTTACAATTTCCTGGTCCTCCTGGACAACGTGTTGCTGAGGCTTCGGTCAGTCACAGAAGGAGCAGTGGAGAAGGTGGCCGTATGACTGATGCGTTCACAGGGGCGTATAATTACAATTTTTGATGCAATACTTTGAGGCAGGGCTCATTCCTGCGCTCCAACTATAGCATCTGTGAGGGGTTGCAGTGTTGTGGCACCAGTGCCTATGTCGGGGACGTACTGCCCGTTCCAGAAGGCGTGCGCCTATGCGCATGCGCGCACGTTAGACGCGCTTTGGCGCCCAATAGTCCATAAAAGACGCTCAATGGTGCTGCCCCTTGCGGTTTGATCTGCTTCTGTTCCCTGTGTTCCTGATTTGTACCAGTACTCTGTTCCTGTGTTGACCCGGCTTCCTGACCCTGCTTATGTCTCCAATCCTGACCTCGGCTAGTTTGACCCTGCTCTGTTACCTGCCTGATTGCCTGTTGCCAAGACCCAGCCTGGACTCTGACTATTCTCTGCCTGCCGTTTCTGCTGTATTCCCTGATGTGTATGACCCGGCTAGTCTGCCTGCTGATCTGCATCCGCTGCTCTGCAAACCTGCATCCACTGACCTGCATCAGCTGCTCTTAAACCTGCACCTGCTGACCTGCATCCATTATTCTACTAGCCTGCATCTGTTGACCTGCAACCACCACTCCAGCTTCCACGCGAGGAGACCACTTCAAGCAGTAAGGACTCAGGCAGCTTTACCTCACTGTGCTCTTACCGCCACTGTTCCGACTCCAGTGTTCTCCGAGCCAGGGTGGTACGGGAGGTCTCCCTCCACGCGTCAGGCTCACATCCCAGGTACGTTACAGCCTAATGCCCCGTACACACGGTCGGACTTTGTTCGGACATTCCGACAACAAAATCCTAGGATTTTTTCCAACGGATGTTGGCTCAAACTTGTCTTGCATACACACGGTCACACAAAGTTGTCGGAAAATCCGATCGTTCTAAACGCGGTGACGTAAAACACGTACGTCGGGACTATAAACGGGGCAGTGGCCAATAGCTTTCATCTCTTCATTTATTCTGAGCATGCGTGGCACTTTGTCCGTCGGATTTGTGTACACACGATCGGAATTTCCGACAACGGATTTTGTTGTCGGAAAATTTTAAAGCCTGCTCTCAAACTTTGTGTGTCGGAAAATCCGATGGAAAATGTGTGATGGAGCATACACACGGTCGGAATTTCCGACAACAAGGTCCTATCACACATTTTCTGTCGGAAAATCCGACCGTGTGTACGGGGCATTAGGCCGAATTTTTCTGCCCCTGTTCAACAGGGACATGTAATTACAATTCTTGATCTAATATTTCACAGCAGGGCCCATTCCTGCACCCACCAAGAGTAACTGTCAGGGCTTACAGTGTTGTGGCACCAGCACCACCACCACCAAAGGCCTGATTTTTCTGCCCCTGTTCAACAATGGCATGTAATTAGGGTTGCCACCTGTACAGGATTCACCCGGACAGTCCGGGTTCTGAATCATCTGTCTGGTTTTCAGACTGCTTGAAACCCGGACAGACCATTCTGGCAGAGGGGGAGCTTCATTAGCATACTTGCCACTGTGGAGACATTGCTTCTCACTAAATACACACACTGTGCTGGTGTGTGTGTTGGGAATCTGAAGCTCCTTTCTGCCCCCCCCCCTCCAGGCTCCTGCAGTCTCTGTTATATCTGACCCCCCCCCCTTTCCAATCACTAGTGCCGTGTTCTGAGAGAAGAGGGGGCGGAGCTGAAGAGATCACTGTAACTCCTGTCGGGCTGGCCGCTGCTCACTAGGAGGTGAGCTGACTTTTTTTTTTTAAGTAAGGAAAGTTTCCTGGGGTGCAAAGTTCCAGGAGGATTTCTTTTGCATTGAAGAGTTAAGATAAGCAGAATCTGAACAGACAGCCAGTGAGTGTGGGGGGGAGGGGAGTCTGCAGCCCAAAGATCTACAGCCCAGCCAACTCAGAGTATCTCCAAAGCAGCACACTTATCTCTGTTTACAAACTTCCCCCATCCTCTGTCCAGATTATATGAAGTAATTTATAACCATTCACTTAACCCTGTGTGTATGTGGTGAGTTTACACCTCTGATTGTCCAGACTCAGAGCCTGGATAACACAGGGTTACATGAATGGTCATCAATTACCTTCACATCATCTGGACATACAGAGTGCTAGGGGGTAGCATCTTATAACAGATTGCTTTTATTGAGTTATATTTTAGTAGATGATCACAATAGCTTTTTTTATATTATAGACATTACTATCTGATACACTTCTCAGCCCCAAACTCCCCCCAGCTTACATCACCCCCCCCCCCCCCCCGACCACTTTATACAGACATCACTCAGAGCTGCTTCCTACCCACCAGTTGAGGGACATCATTCTATGGTCACTTACCTTCCCTTCTCTACCCAACATCACTCCCTGGTCACCCCATGGACACTGCAAGTAATCCCTCCCCATCATACCCTCCGCACTCCTCTCCCGTACATTCTGCCTCCATCATGCCCTCCACACTCCTCTCCTTTACATACTGCCCCCATCATACCCCCTGCACTCCTCTCCCGTACATACTGCCCTCATCATACCCCCCACACTCCTCTCCCGTATATACTGCCCCCATCATACCCTCCGCACTCCTCTCCTATGCATACTGCCCCCATCATACCCTCCGCACTCCTCTCCCATACATACCGCCCCCATCATACCCTCCACACTCCTCTCCCGTACATACTACCCCCATCATACCCTCCGTACTCCTCTCCCATACATACTACCCCCATCATACCCTCCAGAAATGTTATTTAATCACAAAACTATATGTATACGACATAAAAAATTGCAGTTCCTTGCATTGTACAGAGGTAATGAATTTAATGCACTACAAAAAAATAATTTTTACCATGCGCTGCTAAAGTGTTTGGGTTTGGCGTGAAGGTGGCAACCCTACATGTAATTACAATTCTTGATCTAATATTTCACAGCAGGGCCCGTTCCAGCACCCACCAAGAGTATCTGTGAGGACTTACAGTGTTGTGGCACCACCACCACCACCACCACCAAAGGCCCAATTTTTCTGCCCCTGATCAACAGGGGCATGTAATTACAATTCTTGATCTAATATTTCACAGCAGGGCCCTGTGAGGGCTTACAGTGTTGTGGCCACAACAACACCTAAGACCCAAATTTCTGCTGAGTATATAGGGCAGGCCCCTACTTTCAAACATCTAACTTACAAACGACTCCTACTTACAAACGGAAGGAGACAACAGGAAGTGAGATGAAATCTACCCCTAGGAAGGGAAATTCTCTCCTGTAAGAGTTAATATGGGAAAAACTTTTCTCCTTTCCACTGATGCTTTATCACCAATCCTTGTTTCACAAAAAACCCCAAATTTTCAAAAAACATTTGTCATTGGGACAAAAAGTGAGGTGAAATCTTCTGAAGAGGAGCAGAGACAGCAAAACAAATGTTACAGGGGTGATAACCCTTCCCTATGTTTTCCAAAAAGCTTAAAATAGATTTTTTGGCTGGAGCTAAACACGTTAAAAATGTACCAGTTCAAAATTACAAACAGATTCTACTTAACAACAAACCTACAGTCCCTGTCTTGTTTGCACCGCCTGTATACTGCTGTTCAGAGTATATAGGGCCTGGTGGCCCCACACCTTTCCTTATTTTAATTTGGGTGCGGAGTTCCCCTTAATATCCATACAAGACCCAAAGGGCCTGGTAATGGACTGGGGGGTACCCATGCCGTTTGTCTCACTGATTTTCATCCATATTGTCGGGACCCGACATTACATTAAAGCCGCAAGCAGTTTTAAATTACTTTTATTCCTTTAAAAATGACATTTTGTGCAGGGACTGTTCTAAACACGGGAAACACGTGCCACTTTACAGGCATACTATAAACACCCCCCAGGTACGATATTTATAGGAATATTTCACTTTTTTTTTTCACTTTGAGCATCATTAAAATCACTGCTCCCGAAAAAACGTCAGTTTTTAAAAAATTTTTTTGCATTGATACATGTCTCCTGGCACAGGACCCAGGTCCCCAAACCCTCTTTAGGACAATACCATGCAAATTAGCCTTTAAAATTAGCACTTTTGATTTTGAACGTTCGAGTCCCATAGACTTTAATGGGGTTCTAAAGTTCGCGCAAACTTTCGGTCCATTCGCAGGTTCTGGTGCGAACTGAACCATTCGGTGTTCGGCTCATCCCTAGTGCCCACTAACACAGCCTTACCCATATCCATAATTGCAACCTCACCCGTGCAGCCTCACCTGTGTCTATCATTTCAGCCTCACTCATGCATCCTCACCTGTGTCCATCATTGCAGCCTCACCTGTGTCCATCATGCAGCCTCACCTGTGCAGCCTCACCTGTGCAGCCTTACCTGTGCAGCCTTACCTGTGCAGCCTTACCTGTGCAGCCTCACCTGTGTCCATCATTGCAGCTTCACCTGTATCCATCATTGCAGCCTCATCTGTGTCCATCATTGCAGCCTCACCTGTGTCCATCATTGCAGCCTCACCTGTGTCCATCATTGCAGCCTCACCTGTGTCCATCATTGCAGCCTCACCTGTGTCCATCATTGCAGCCTCACCTGTGTCCATCATTGCAGCCTCACCTGTGTCCATCATTGCAGCCTCATCTGTGTCCATCATGCAGCCTCACCAGTGCAGCCTCACCTGTGTCCATCATTGCAGCCTCACTCGTGCAGAGGGGGCGGCCGGATCATTATAGAAGAGAGCATGGAGGAAGAGGAGATCCAGCTTGATCACAAAGCAGGGTTTTCCTGCTGTAACAGCTTACATTACAATTTCAGTCCGTGCGCCGTCACACACAGCCCCGCCTTTACTTTTTAATTCAAAAAAGTGTATTTTTCCCCCAAAAAGTGCGCTTGTAAGACCGCTGCGCAAATACGGTGTGACAGAGAGTATTGCAACGGCAGCCATTTTATTCTCTAAGGTGTTAGAAAACGTATATATATATAATGTTTGGGGGTTCTAAGTAATTTTCTAACAAAAAAAAAGATTTTAACTTGTAAACACCGAGTCTGAAAAATAGGCCCGGTCCTTAAGTGGTTAACGTTCATGTGCGCGTAAAGGCAGGTGTCCCAATACTTTTGGTAATATAGTGTATCTTAAGTTTGGACACTGAGGAAATACACTTGTAAAAAAAAAAAAGGTCTCTGTGTATTCCACCATGCCGGGTGCTCAGGAGGTAGACAACCCTTGCAGGAAGCAGTTAAGCGGGGTACATGATCTGTGTTCTGATAAGGTTCTTCTTATAGACATGAATGGTGTAATATAAAAGTAAAGACTTTGTACCCATCATTAGTTCTTGGGTAAAGAGCATTTTCCTTTTCCTTGTTGTCAGAATATTATCTTTTATCTTTTCCCCGGAGAATATGAAGACTCAGCTCTTTAGAAGCTGGAAGTAAACAGCAAAGAAAAACAAAACAAAAAAAAAGAACCTTCCTTTTCCCTATTATTAACAATATCTCATTTACATAATATTTACATGAGAAGATAATAAAATAGGCTTTAAGTATCAGCAGTGACCAAGCTGGAAAAAGACTTCAGAATCTTCTTGTGTGTGAACCTCGGTCCTTCTATCAGTCCTTCTCCTGGGACTATTACTATGAAGACCAGCCAAGTATTACTCCTTCTTCTGATAGGAACAGCTGGTAAGTGTTCTATTAGTCTATAAGTGATGAATACATGTTGTTCTCTCCCACCTTCATGTACTTTTTTTTTTTTAAAGTGTTGACTTCTACTGCATGAGGTTAATATTGTTTTGTAGTCATAAGCGTGCACAGGGGGGGGTGTGCCAGGCGTGCCTGGGCACACACTAATCACTATGTGCGGTGTGGATCCCCCCTACTGCCCGGGATCCCCCTAGGACACAGTTAACCCCTTTACTTGCCCCTAGTGGTTAACCCCTTCATTGCCAGTCACATTTACACAGTATTCAATGCATTTTTAATCGTACTGATCGCTGCATAATTGCGAATGGTCCCAAAATAGCACCAAAAGTGTTCGACGTGTCCGCCATAATGTCGCAGTCATGATAAAAAAAATCGCAGATCGTCGCCATTACTAGTAAAGAAAAAATAATTAATAAAAATGCCATAAAACTATCCCCTATTTTGTAGACGCTATAACTTTTGCGCAAACCAATCAGTAAACGCTTACTGTGATTTTTTTTTTGTACCAAAAATATGTAGAAGGATACGTATCGGCCTAAACTAAGGGGAAAAAAAATGTTTTTTTGTATATTTTTTGGGATATTTATTTTAGCAAAAAGTAAAAAATAATGCGTTTTTTTCAAAATTGGCGCTATTTTTTTGTTTATAGTGCAAAAAATAAAAACCGCAGAGGCGATCAAATACCATCAAAAGAAAACTCTATCTGTGGGGAAAAAAAGGACGTCAATTTTGTTTGGGAGCCACGTTGCACGACCGCGCAATTGTCAGTGAAAGCGACGCAGTGCCGAATCGCAAAAAGTGCTCTGGTCTTTGGCCAGCCAAATGGTCCGGGGCTTAAGTGGTTAAAAACACTCTTTATAATGTAAAAACGCCTAAAAACTTCAAACGCGGCTAAGCGCGTTTAGACGCATTTTTTGGGCGTTTTTCGTTTTTACAACTCGTTTTTACTGCTCCTGGAAGCACAAGGCTGTGGTTTTTTTCTACTGCCCCTAAACACCTCTGACAGTTTATGTGTGCGTGGACTCATAGGCTAACATGGAGGGGCTTTTAGAGGCAGTTAAAAAGAAACAAAAAAAAAAACGTCAAACGCCCCTAACAGCAGCTGTAAAATTATCCTGTGTGCATAAGCCCTAAACCCAGGAATAAAAATATAAGGCTCCATGCACACTAGCATTTTTAAAGCTCCTGGAAGCTAAATAGTGTTATCCTATGTGTCCATACACACTACTTTAAGCTATTAGCATTTTTTGAGCTTCAGGGTCTAGGAGCAGAAAAAAAAAAAGTTTCTTGGAGCGTTTTTACAGCAGAAACGCTGCTAAACGCTATTAATAGCGTATTTGAGCTTTTTTTCCCTTCTACTGCAGAAATGCCAATAAAATACTAACGCTCCTAAACCACTATTACACCCCTTTCACACCGAGGGCGTTTTGCAGGCGCTTTAGCGTTAAAAATAGTGCCTGCAATCCGCCCTCAAACAGCTGCAGCATTGTCTCCAGTGTGAAAGCCCGAGGGCTTTCACACCGGAGCGCTGCGCTGGCAGGACGGGAAAAAAAGTCCTGCCAGCAGCTTCTTTGGAGCGGTGAAGGAGCGGTGAACTCACCGCTCCTCCACCGCTGTTCCCCATTGAAATCAATGGGGCAGCGCTGGGATACCGCCGGCAAAACGCCGCTTTTGCGGCGCATTGCGGGCGGTTTTAACCTTTTCTCGGCCGCTAGCGGGGGGTAAAAGCACCCCGCTAGCGGCCGAAATGCGCCGCTAATCCGACGGTAAAACGCCACTAAAAATAGCGGCGTTTTACTGCCGACGCTATGGGCGGCCCGGTGTGAAAGGGCTCTTACAAAAAGCTATTACCAGTGTTTTTCCATCCAGTGATTTTTTCAGCGTTTTTTTTAACTTAATTTGTTCTAAATTCTTAATTTGTTATTTCTTGTTCTATATATCTTTTTTTGGCAACTGTTGGTGTTATCTATGCATGTAAACAATTTTACTTGAATAAACCATATACTGTTATGTTTACTGGCGGAAACGGTACCCACTTCATTTAAAGTCCCGGGGCGAATCCTTTGTTTTACTATATGTTATAGGGATGGAAGTGTGTTACTGGGGACACCAGACCTTTCTCTTTTTTCCTTAATGTAGATGTGGTGGCTTTATTAGCTTTCTTTCCTTAGACTTTTTCCTTTATTTTCACTTTACTTTCACTTGGTAATCTTGCAATGCTCAGTCCTCATAAAGTGACTGTACTTTTAGGCAGATGGCTATCCTTTCAAGGCAAGAGTCCATTTAGGCAATAAATTCACAAGAGGCAACATAAGTTTCTTAGATTCCATGAGTTGGAATTAACCCGCACAGGCAATACAGTCCATCACTGGCATTTGTATATTGATGTGGGTCTCAAGGCTCCAGATCCTATTGGGAACCCTGACTGGGCTCCCATCACCCCCCAAGAGGGGGGTGATCACTCCGGTAGAGTAACAGCTACATTTTGGCAGTATTTTCCCAGGAAGCTCACTAGGGCTTTAGATGAGCCCTTTCTATATTGTTTGACCTGTAGGGGGCAGTAATCCAGCATTAAAGTGTGGGAAAGATGTTAACCCTTCCTGGCCAGTTACCCCTAACTCAACAGGTGAACCGGAGGACACAATGCAACATCAAGATAGGACAATTTACACCTGGCTGAGCTGATTAACTTGAGGACATGAAAAACAGACAGGAAAAACACATTAACCATTTTGGAGGCCCCTGCCTTCATCTCTGTTTCATAAAAGCAGTCTAATCAGAGCTAGTGAGCCTTACAAATTGTACTTATCATGGAACGCTAATGACTGAAGACCCCGAGCCTAAAACCCACACTTCCTGATCTGCTAATCCTTATGGGGCGTACACACGGTCGGACTTTTCGACCGGACTGGTCTGATGGATGCTGACGGACCTAATCCGGCGGACAATCCGATCATGTGTGGGCTTCACCGGACCTTCAGCGGACTTTTCCAGTCGCAAATCTGACGGACTTTAGATTTGGAACTTGCTTCAAATCTTTACGTCGTAACTCCGCCAGACCCAGAAGTCCGCTCGTCTGTATGCTAGTCCGACGGACAAAAACCAACGCTAGGGCAGCTATCGGCTACTGGCTATCAACTTCCTTATTTTAGTCCGGTGTACGTCATCGCGTACGAATCCGTCGGACTTTGGTGTGATCGTGTGTAGGCAAGTCCGTTCGTTAGAAAGTCAGTTGGAAGGCCGTCAAAAGTCTGTCGAAAGTCCACTGGAAAGTCTGTCAGACCAATCCGGTTGAAAAGTCCACCCGTGTGTACGTGGCATTAGCTGTCACAATCAATGGGAGGTTATGGGGTTGGTTGTCTTCCTAACCCAAAAACAATGCAGGATGAAAAGGAAATATAAGTAGCTGCATTATGTGGAGGATACATAGACTTGTATCTGTACTAGTACAGAACCTTCCTGGTTTCTGCTAAACATTGGCTGTCGGCAAAGTGTTAGACCTTCTCATGCTACATATCAGAGGATGTTTGGTAAATCAGAGCAGAAAAGGTATCAAACCTGTAGAAAACAAGAAATGCCACTGTGTGTAATAAATCTTATATCTCCTTATAAATTCTAGTAGTATTAAAATGTGGTAGTTTTAGCTCTTTACTATTGGAAAACATGGCACAAGCCAATATCTTCTGTCCACCAATAAAATCTTTGTGTTCTTTCAGTACAAAAGGGAACGGCTGTAACTCCAACTTTTCTCCAAACCACAACCAGTATTGGAACAACTCTACCTATAGGTAAGTAGTAAGATGTCCTTCTCCATTTATAAACTGTATTTGTATGGCTGTAAATGTGCGTAAAAAATAACTTTGAGCTATTTCACCAATAAAGTATGGTCCCTGGCCACAGAACTGCAGCCTAATATTCTCCATGGCTGTAGAAGTGTGCATATGGAAGCTCCTCATTGATGCTAGCCCCTATGGCAGTGATGGCAAACCTTGGCACCCCAGATGTTTTGGAACTACATTTCCCATGATGCTCATGCACTGTGCAGTGTAGTTGAGCATCATGGGAAATGTAGTTCCAAAACATCTGGGGTGCCAAGGTTCGCCATCACTGCCCTATGGCATTCAGAATGAAGGGTTGCTTTATATCAGTGACCTCTTTTTAATGTACCTGCCAAAACAAACTACCCCAGATTTAGTGAGGAAACTAGCAGAGACCAATCCTTCCGTGGTGTTGATGCGTTTACTTTAACCACTTCAATACCAGGCACTTAGACACCTTCCCGCCCAGACCAATTTTCAGCTTTCAGCGCTGTCGCAATTTGAATGACAATTGCGCGGTCATGCTACACTGTACCCAAACAATTTTTTTTATCATTTTGTTCCCACAAATAGAGCTTTCTTTTGGTGGTATTTGATCACCTCTGCGGTTTTTATTTTTTGCGCAACAAATAAAAAAAGACCGAAAATTTTGAAAAAAAAACAAGTTTCTCTTTGTTTTTGTAAAAAATTTTTGTGAATAAGTACGTTTTCTTCTTCATTGACGGGCACTGATATGAATGGACTGATGGGCACTGATACGGTGGCATTGATGGGCACCGGTGAGGTGGCACCAATGAGGTGGCACTGATGAGGTGGCACTGATGGGCACTGATAGGTGGCACTGATAGGTGGCACTGATGGGCACTGATAGGTGGCACTGGTATGCGGCACTGGTATGCGGCACTGATGGGCACTCATAGGCGGCACTGATGGGCACTCGTAGGTGGCATTGATGGGTACTTATAGGTGGCACTGATGGGTACTTATGGGTGGCACTGATAGGTGGCACGGATGGGCACTGATAGATGGGCACTGATGGGCACAGATAGGCACTGACAGGTGGCACCGATGGACACTGATGGGTGGCACTGATGACACTGATTGGTGGCACTGATGCCCCTAAGGGTGGCATTGCTGGGCATCACTGCAATATAATGGTGCCAATCAGTGCCCATTTGTGGACACTGATTGGCACAGATTGGGCACATGTGGATGGCCATGGGGTACATACCTGGCCATCCACATGTTGCCCCCTTCCCTGGAGGTCCTAGTGGTGATCCCTGGTGGTCCAGTGTGGTCATCTGAGGGGAGGCTGCGCTGATAAACAATCAGCGCAGACCCCCCCTGTCAGGAGAGCCGCCGATCAGCTCGGCTCTACTCGCGTCTATCAGACGCGAGTGAGGAAAAGCCGATCAATGGCTCTTCCTATTGACATCGTGATCAGCTGTGATTGGACACGGCTGATCACGTGGTAAAGAGCCTCCACCGGAGGCTCTTTACCAAGATCGGCGTAGCGGTGTGTCAGACTGACACACCGCTCCACCGATCGCCGTGATGCGTGCCCCCGTGGGCGCGCGGCGGCATGTGATCCTGCTGGACATCATATGACGCCCAGTCAGGATAACTGAACCACCGCCCGGCCGTCAATCTGCTTTGGGCTGGGCGGGAAGTGGTTAAAATACAAACATATTTAAAAACTGTAGTATGAGATATGCAATACCTTTGATACATATGAATATACACTATATTGTCAAAAGTATTGGGACACCTGCCTTTACATGCACATGAACTTTAACCTCCCTGGCGGTATGATTATGTCAGATTTTTGATGCTCAAAGCGGTACAATTGTTTTGCATGGAAATTTGGCGTTTTATATTGTAGGCCTGTAATTCTTAGGAATAACTCACTTAAATCTGTCCAAATCTGTAGACATCCCGGGTATGATAAAGTTTGAAACACAAAATCATAAATTATAATATAGTAAATAAATATAAATAATCATATAATAATAATAAAAAGTATTCAATAATATAATCAAATCAAAAACACTGAAATTTGCTCAGTTACAGAATTGTCGCTGTCATTACTTTCAGTGTTTGATGATGGATTTCCCCACAAATCACTATCGCTCAATTCTGCAAGTGATTCTAATTTATTATCACTGTTTTCTAGCTGGTCTAAAACCGCTTTTTATGTAAAGGGACACTTTTTGGTTGCTATGGACAATCTCCAGTTTCCAGACAGAAAGAACAGTATATATAATATAAAACTGCATGCAGGGCATAGGACAAACCACTAGGGACAAAAGGGATGTGAAATGATTCGATACAGTTATGTAATCTGTAAGATTACAGTATACTGTATGTGTTTTTAACTTTTTGAATTTGGCGCCGTGCTGTGTCCCCGTGCATCGCCTCGTTCTCAGGGAACTGAGTTTGGCACTATGATGAATCGAGCGGAGGCACAGCCCCCAGACACAGTGGGGAGACATCACAGGATCCTGGGGACAAGGTAAGTAACTTTGCCTGGATCCTGTGATGCGATCCCGAGTGTGGCTCGGGGTTACAGCTTTTAGTACTGAAAATTCACCCGAGCCACACTCGTGAATACCACTAAGGAGGTTAATTGCATCCCAGTCTTAGTCCGTAGGGTTCAAAATTGAGTTGGCCCACCATTTGCAGCTATAACAGCTTCAACTCTTCTGGAAAATCTGTCTACAAGGTTTAGGAGTGTATCTATGGGAATGTTTGACCATTCTTCCAGAAGAGCATTTGTGAGGTCAGGCACTGACCTCGCAGTCTCCGCTCTAATTCATCCCAAAGGTGTTCTATCGGGTTAAGGTCAGGATTATGGTTTGGGGGCTTTTTTCAGGGGTTGGGCTTGGCCTCTTAGTTCCAGTGAAGGGAATTCTTAAGGCATCAGCATACCAAGACATTTTGGACAATTTCATGTTCCCAACTTTGTGGGAACAGTTTGGGGATGGCCCCTTCCTGTACCAACATGACTGCGTACCAGTGCACAAACAAGTTCCATAAAGACATGGATGAGCGAGTTTGGCGTGGAGGAACTTGACTGGCCTGCACTGTCCTGACCTCAACTTGATCGAACACCTTTGGGATGAAATAGAGTGGAAACTGCGAGCCAAGGCTTCTGGTCCACATCAGCGCCTGACTTCACAAATGCACTTCTGGAAGAATGGTCAAACATTCCCATAGACACACTCCTAAAACTAGTGGGCAGCCTTCCCAGAAGAGTTGAAATTGTTATAACTGCAAAGGGTGGGCCAACTCCATATTGAACCCTACGAACTAAGACTGGGATGCCATTAAAGTTCATGTGCGGGTAAGTGCATGCAAGCATCCCAACACTTTTGGTAATATAGTGTACCAGTCTAAAGGAACCTACAGCCATGAGATTATTCCCATATGTAATATCTATGTCAAAGATTGTTTAGGCTGACTGATTTATTTGGGAAATAGTGATTGGTTGTGCTGTGATATTTCCAGCCAATTATCACTGTCTTCCCCAAGGGTGTCTGAGAAAAATAAGCTTGTGCATTTGACATTTAAAAAAAAAAAAAAATCATCCAGAAGATCAAAATGTTTGATGTCCTTTTAATGACCGTCTTTTGAGCTGACAATGCACAATGGACATGTGTTGCCGGATGTGTCACCTAAACACTTGGCTCCTAGACTATAAATCAGCAGGCAAAAGAAAATCTGATTCATTAGAGTGGACTCCATTAATCACTTTGCATGGCATAATAATGAACTGGTAAAAAAGTGGTCCAAAGGACTATTTGCCAGTTCACTTTTGAATTCAGAATGATCAGTAGCCCCTCCAGACCCCGGCTCCATGCCCACCAAGTGACCACTGGTCTTCTGGTAGAATCTAGTTGGAATTCTACTTTTAACACTCCAGAAGGTTATGGGGCAAGAATTCATACCCAATTGCCATCATAGACATAATAAGAAACTAGAATACCTAGTTCTTTGAATAGCACCTAATGAGGAGATAGTCAACGTTCTTAGCAGAAGCTGGTCCTGCATGCTTGTGTAACATTTCATTCGAAATGTAGTACTTTTCTTTCTGGAAATGAAAACAAATTGAGCTTTCTGTCTTACAATAAAATCTTGGTATCCTTTAAATACAAATGGGAATGGCTGTAACTTCATCATTTCCCCAGACCGCAACAGTTATTGGAACAGCCGTGCCTGCTAACACTGCCATCATAGGCGTGCGCACAGGGTGTGCCGGGTGTGCCCAGGCACACCCTGTTATCGTTCTGTGTAGCAACAGGAACATGGGAATGATCTCCCTCATACTGGCTCTGCCATAAGAGAAGTGTTTATCCTTTTCTCTTTCACTGTGCCAGCAGGGAGATCAATGTGCCGGGGTCATATATATGTAGATACATACACATGCATGTGTGTTTGAACTTAAGGGTGCACACCCTAGTGCATTAGGCTGCGCACACCTATGACTGCCATATTGCACTTGCAGATATATCTACGTCACCTGAGACCAAAGAAAGCACAGGAATAAAATCTGAAACCACTACTTCACCTTCTACCACGTCAATCACTACTGTACCAACTACCACCACCACCGCCACCATCACTTCTAGTATAGGTAAGTAGTAAGCTGCTTCTCTCCAGTTACATGTTTGTATAGTTGTAAAGGCGCATAAAAAAAAATTCAGAAATTTCACCAATCTGGTCCCTGCAGCCTAGTATTCCATACTTCCCAACTTTCTGAGATGGGAATGAGGGACACCTATTAGCAAAAGTATGTAGGCATAGGACACACACCCCTTGCCACAACCCCGTTAAAGGAGAATTATACAAAAAAAAAAAATGATTGGTTAAACCCACAAGTGTTTTTTTTTTACCACTACTATTCCTTTATTTTGGCTTTTGGAATTTACAAATGCAGCCATTCAGAAATTGGATGAACAGTTTAGCACTGGGAAACACTTTTTGATAGATAAGTAGTGCATTTTATAAATAACTATATGGATCGGACCAAAACGAGGGACAAATGAGGAGGAAAGATGGACAGAGGGAGTTTGTTCCAAATCAGGGACAGTCCCTCAAAATCAGGGACAGTCCTTCAAAATCAGGGACAATTGGGAGCTATGGTATTCTCCATGGCTGTAGAGGGGTATATATGGACGTTCCTCGCTCATGCAAGCCCATATGGCATCCAGAACGAAGGGTTACTCTTTTTCAGTGCTCCCTTTTTCACATTACCACTCTGAAATTGAAGGATACACTGTTCTTCCACAACAAGGCACACCAGAAGTAGAGGGTACTAGTAGAAGAAGTGAAAGACCCACTGATGCATGGGAATTAGGATTGCCACCTTTTCTTCAAGTGAAACCCGAACACTTTAGCGGGCCTGGGGCACCTTTGGGTGTCCCAAGGAGAGTAGTAATGCTGTGAACTGCTGTGAATCACATTTCTCCCACATTTGAACCATACCGCCCCTCACAAAAAATAGTGTAAAAAAAATAATGCAATATGTTTACAACAAAACAATGTTTAGAACAAAGAAAAAAATATCCACTCACCATATTGATCCTTGGGTCCAAAGAGTTGGGTGGATTACTATTATAATGTATATAACATTAATATTATT
This sequence comes from Aquarana catesbeiana, assembly GCF_042186555.1. Lineage (NCBI taxonomy): Eukaryota > Metazoa > Chordata > Amphibia > Anura > Ranidae > Aquarana > Aquarana catesbeiana. The sequence continues at coordinate 670,872,260 of NC_133326.1, forward strand.
ATTATTGGTATTATTACTATTATAATGACTATAATATTATTATTGGTATTATTATTACTAATACTATGATTATAACATTATTATTATTGTTATTATTGCTATTACTATTATAATGATCACAATATTAAATATCACAATATTAATATTATTATTATTATTATTATTATTATTATTATTATTTTTATTATTAATATTATTATTATTATTATTATTATTACTATTACTATTACTATTCTTACTATTATAATGATCACAATATTAAATATCACAATATTATTATTATTATTATTATTATTATTATTAGTATTACTATTACTATTATTACTATTATAACGATTATAACAATATAAATTATAATGATAAAGAACATTATTTTATTATAAAGAACTGAACATAATATATAAAAATACACTGATAAAATACAGCATATTAAAAAAAATAAAGATTTCCTTAGTGTGTTTCTATTATCTCACTCTTATGCCGCGTAAACACGATCGCACATTCCGACAACAAAATCCATGTTTTTTTTCCGATGGATTTAGGCTCAAACTTGTCTTGCATACACACGGTCACACAAATGTTGGCCAACAATTACGAACGTAGGTGACGTACAAGACGTACGTGATATCTCCATTACGAACGCTAGTTATATCTCCAGCTCGTACTTGATTCTAAGCATGCGTGGACTTTTGTCCGACGGACTTGTGTACGCACGATCAGAAAGTCCAACAACATTTGCTGGCGGAAAATTTGAGAGCCTGTTAGCCAACATTTGTTGGTGGAAAGTCCAACAACAAATGTTCGATGGAGCATACACACGGTCGCACTTACCGCCAACAAGCTCACATCCAACATTTTGTTGTCGGAAAATCCGATCGTGTGTACGGGACAAAAGGGTTCTGAAGACCTCAGCACAGCAGCACTGAGATGCAAATCAGAGTAAAGATACTAAAGGCAATACTTGATGATTTAAAAATATGTTTTATGTGGCAATTGTTTTTGATACACTAAATATTATCCATTTAGAGTTGAAATCTACTTTAACCATGATTTTTTTTTTACTTAGTACAATGTCAAAATGGTGGCGTATTTGATGGGATCAAATGTATCTGCCAGGAAAATTTCATTGGGATCTTTTGTGAGTTAGATTTAACAGGTAAGTCTTGGGCTTTGTATGCAACAGAAATGTGTGGGAATTTGTCTTTATTACTAGTACAATACCATACCCAGAATAAATAAAGAGGATCAAAGCAACATCTATGAGATCATAAAACTCAGTCAAACAGGAAGCCCAAGAGCATCTAAAATAAAATAAAAACAGCAGCTACCAATCCAGAAATCTGGTGTCTGTCCTCTTTCTGATCGAAGCCCAGTGCCATTTAACCCACTTTTGTTGAACTTAGGACATCGAGGTTCTGTCCCTATCCTGATTTGACCAGAGAATTGTACAGGGAGTGGTGCCACCTCATTGCTCCCTACAGCATTTACCCTACGTTCACACCTATGCACTTTTTTGTGCATTTTTCCATTTTGCAGAAATGCACTACAGTCCATTGAACATGGTTTCCTATGGTACACGTTCCCATCTATGCGTTTTTCAGCCGGTGTGTTTTTGGAAAGGGTTGTTTAATAGACTTCAATGGAGCCGCACCAGAAATCCAAGTGTTGCATTTTTGCTGAATTTTGCGTTATTTTTATTTTCACTTTATTACACTGTGTATATCTGGTAACTAAGGAGCGGGCCAGGAAGCTGGCTGCCGCGTCCTTAACAACAGATGAAATTCTGAACGTCAAGAACGCGGTGACGTACAACACATACCACGAGCCGAGAAGAAAGATGAAGTTCAATAGCCAGTGTGGCTCTTCTGCTTGATTCCGAGCATGCGTGGAATTTTGTGCATCGGAATTGTGTACACACGATCGGAATTTCCGACAATGGATTTTGTTGCCGGAAAATTTGAGATTCAGATCTCAAATTTTGTTTGTCGGAAATACCGACAAAAAATGTCAGATGGAGCCTACACACGGTCTGAATTTACGTCAACAAGCTCCCATCGAACATTTCCCGTCGGAAAATCCGACCGTGTGTAGGCGGCATTAGACCAGATTGACTGTAATTCTCGTTTAGTAAGCAAGTTGAAGATGACAAAACATATGTTCATGATGCTAAAAGTATTTATTGTTCGTCTTCTTTATCTCCAGAACCCTGTAAACACATTCCAAATAATTTAAAGAATTTCTACAGTCCAGTATGGACTTCAGGTGTTGCGAGCTGCGTGTCTCATTGTGATCCAATGTCTCCTAATTTTTTCTACTGTAACTGGGGCACCTGTGATATTCTGCCTTCAATTGGTCCCCGATGCTTGTAAGTATTAAGTAACCACCCACCTCACTTAAAAAATGGCACTAGAAAATTCTTAAAGGTTACACTATAGGGTCACTTACCAAAAACTACCAGGCATGTTAAAGAGAAGGCCCTATACTTGCCTTTGCAGCTGCCCATTTCTTGAAACTCTATCCCTTTACTGCTATCCAGTTGCTACAACCATTCCACACTTCCAGTTGTGTGAAAACCTACTCCTCCCTCTACATATAGTGGTTTCTCCCAGTAGCACATACATCGCCATAGGACTTATGAGTTGCCATGAAGAAGCATTGCATGCAGTGGGGGAGCTAGTATTCCACCCATTGTTGAACGTTGACATCACGTACCTAACAGCAAGCAGAGTGTCCCAGAGGCCGCACAGACCGGCTGTGGTAGAATGAATGGCAGTCTCAGCCTGGACTCCCGCCAGGCCATGTCCCCAACACATTTCGCACCGCCCTGGAGCTTAATCTTAGGGATGTTACCTAAGAGCAGACAGAGATGACGAGGGCAGCCTCCCTTGCATCTACTGCCCAAGCACCTCTGCACGTGAGATAAGAGGTCCAAAGGAACAGAAGGAACACGAGTGTTGGAGGATCCCAGATAGCAAGGATAACTGAATGTCGAATTGTAAGTCTTGTTAACATGCTGCACATTTTCACTAGCAAGCTGTACACTTGCAGAGCACTTGAACCACTTGAAGTTGAACTTGAAGTTCTATTTGACACTTTTTCAATTTGCCTGGCAAGTCTCTAGCAAGATCAAAGTTGCAGTGGTGAGTCTACAGCAAAAGCTCTGCAAATCTACAGCATGAAAATTCAGCCACAGTGACCCCTGTGGTGGGAGGACTATTGCACAACATAACTGAACCAGAACTTGCATCAGACTTGCAGAATGTTTGCAAAGAAAGTTGATCTGGAGTCATGCAATGCGGACTTGCTGCAATTGTGCAACAAACTTGTAAAGCCTGGCAAGTCTAGCAATAGCTTAGCAAATCATTTTCAAACTTGCAGCACAATTACTTGCTACCTGGGATATAGTTTGCAAAATGGCAAACTAGAGATGCTGACCATCTAGTGGAACATGTGAGTGGGAGAGCCAGGGGAGGAGTCAACAGAAGAACCATCAGAAGTTAAAGGGGAACTTTGGCTTGTCAGAAAGGTCAGGATAGCAGAGCTTACTGATGATATTAGCCACCATAGAGCAGGACTATGCATGGAAACAGGCAGCTGCATAAGTGCATAGGGCAAGCAGACACTTGAAAATGGCATGGGCCAGGAGCAAAGTCACACATCACGCAGTAACAAGTGGACAATGAAGTACCAAATCAGGGGTTCCATCAAGGTCAGAGATGAAGCCAAGGCCAGGAATGGGTAGAACAGAAATACAGAGCAGGATCCAAAATCAGCTCAAGAGGAAATTGGGTCAATAATGGGAATCATATGCAGAACACAAGTAAGGGAGCAGAGAACAAGCTGGAGACCAGTCAGCACTGAGACTGAGTTAGAGCATCCCTTAAATAGGCCCCCAAGCAAAAATGCTGCCTCTGGGCATGCACACACATCCATGCACATGCCTCGATGCATGTGCACAACTGGCTAATAGGAGTTCCCTGATACCATCTGACTGGTCAAATACCTACAATGGCTATAGAGCAGTAAAGCAACAGTGTTTAAAGACAAAGGCATAATGAGCTAGTATGCAGTGCATACTAGCTCATTATGAAATACTCACCTTAGTACAAGGCCTCGACATCTGATCCCGGTCCACGCCGAGGGAGCTGACATGTTCCCTCTGCGTTTCTTCTGGGTATCGCGGCTCCAGCACTGTGAGTGGCCGAAGCTGCAATTACGTCTTCTTCCCGGCAAGGACGCTGCCGGACCTTCTGCCAGACCTTCACAGCGGATGCGTCACTGACGTCGACGACTGCATGCAAAGTAAATATCTCCTAAACCGTACAGGTTTAGGAGATATTATTTTTACCTACAGGTAAGCCTTATTATAGGCTTACCTGTAGGTAAAAGTAAAAAAAAAATAAATGGTATACAACCGCTTTAAAGACCACTGAAAAGACCAGTGTTTAAAGAAAAGGTAAGTACAGTGCATTTTCTTTTACAGGATGACCTTTTTTGTAAGTGATCCTGTGATGACAGGGCAACTATAAATCTTATTTCTGGGCACAAACATAAATTCTCAGATTCCAATGGTCTTTGGCATAGTGCAGAGTTTGGACCACTTGCACCTACAAATTACTTAGTATTCCTTTTTAGTTAGGATGATTTAACGAGAACTTCTGGCTGCTTGTGCCGCTATCTTTTCTTGCCCCTGGAGGTGGTGTAGCAGAGCAAACCCTACCCCACCAAAATGTCTGAAGGGTGTGTTATAGGTCTGCTGGATTGTTTTAAAATGTTCAGCGAAACCACCATTAATTTTTAACTATCCTGCGCAAGCCTATTTTTTCATAGGATAATGCTCCACTATTTGAAAACCATATAGTTTATCAAGGTGAAATTATGAGTTGCTAGAGTCCAAACTTGATATACTGTACATCTGATGCATATTTCTCCAGGAAGGTCTATTGTGTCTGAGTCTGACTAGCCTTCTGGACCTTGTAATAAAGTCTTGTTTGGTGTCTGCGTGGTATCTTCCTTTACATTATTGTAACCACTTAGGAAGGTAACTTCACTACACTAGGGATTATGGAAAATGTATAAAAGTAGAACCTAGTCGAAGTTTAAGATGGATCTATATTCTCTCTAGGTGGACTGTTTTGTCTGCTGGTTTTTTTTTTTGGGAAGGGCCTTATCATGCAGCCTTAAGTTTACCAATAAAAACACACAGACCCTTTTAAATACAGGCTTAGGGCTTGTCTTAAAGTGTTATTAAACCCAGTAATATGAAAATAGTTAATCTGCCCCCCCCCCACAGTGCCCACAGCTTATAAATCTTCTTTTTACATTAAAATACTACCACTATATACCTTTCTGGCTGATCTGTATACCACGGTTACATGATAAACAGCAGACTTTCTCCAGTGCTGAGAGTTCAGGTAGGAGGAGATTTCCACTTCAGCCTGTATACACGCCCACATGTGTGATGTCAATATCATGTGGCCTGGCTATCTCTGAGAACAAGTAATTATTCCCTCCAGCATAAAAGACACAACTGAGCATGTGCAGGTTGGCTACTCTGCCTGCAGGTTGGCTACTCTGCCTGTGTTAGCTGGCTTTCCCCAGATAGACAGTGCAGGAGGGAAGGATCTGTGCATACAAGATAAAAACCGAATAAACAGGATTAACCCCTTAAATTCCACAGTGAGTATAATACGCATGCTATGTTGCATATACAGACATATTTTACAGTTGTGGGTTTAGTAACACTTTAAATCTGCACATGGTGTCAGGATTGAGTTCACCTGCTGGTGGCACTGTGGTCCTCTGGGCTGATTGCTGCAGTTCCAGTGTCCACCAGCAGGTGTCTCCCAGAAGCCAGCAGGTTCTGATCAGCCACACCTGGCTTCAGCTGTCAGGTGGATATTGAAGGCTGCTCCTCCTTTCCTCCAGGGCATCACTATCCTGTTGATTTCCCCCTTGCTACCAGATCCTTGTGCTTCCTGTATCCTGATCCATCCTGCACCCCTCTGCCTTGCTCCTGCTACCTGCTTGTACCCAGTAGGGATTCTCTTCCTTTGCATCCCTGTTACTTGTGTCCCTTATATTGTAGACATTTGCATTTCATCAGTAGTTGGGTTCATTTGTTATTTTTGTCTTTGGGGTTTGTTCTTGTTTGCTGGAGTTGTTTATGTTTTCACTGTATGCTGTGCATGCTTTTTTGTGTGTTTTTTGCTGTAAAAAAAACTCACTTTAAGGATATCCACATTGTTTGGTCTCAGTTTTCCTGTGTAGCTACATAGATCTGGTCCCTTTAGCCGCTGATTCCTGACACATGGTGTTGGAAGGCAGCATGGTTTAATATCGTATTTCTGGAGTTTCACTTCCTGGTTGAGGCAGACAGGTGGCCTTTGGAATGTAACAAGTTGCACATCAAAGCTTTGTAGCATATCAGAATATTGAGAGATCAGGCCTCCATTAAGGCTTTGTCAGGAAGTGAAACTCCATAAATATGATATTAAACCATGTTGCCTTCCAACACATGGTGTTACAAAACAGTGTACCAAGGCATATGTAGCCTACCACCGCAGTCAACTGTATAGCATGGTATCTCTCCCTAAAAGGTCCTACACACACTGATAATATGGCTGCTGTGTGCCCATTCTTTTACAGCTAGTGACCGGGTTATTCATTCTTTCAGCTTATTGACTCAGGTAACTTTGACCAGGAGGCAAAAGCTGAGGAGTGCATTATGGGTTGTTCCTAATTTTTTGCGTGAAGAGCAAACTTATCAGCCAGTAATTGGCAATTTGGCCCAAATACCAATCACAGGAAATCTACTTTGAATGCAGAGTTGTGCACAATCGAATCTCATCCCCTAAACATAACCCCTAACCTAATCCCTAACACTCTGTGGTCTATTTATAAAAAAAAAATATTTATTGGGGGATTCCAGATTCTGATAAGCCTCCCATCCACAGATCCCCACAACCACCGAACCATAGTTATGGGGAAGAAGCTCTTGTCCTTATCAACATGGGGACAAGGTACTAGGCTAGGGGGTCCTCTCTGGCAAGGAGTCTCACCTCCCATGTTGAGGGTATGTGCCCTGGTTATGGTTTGAGGGGAGAGGGGAAGCATACTCACTCCCCCCCATCCTTGCTTTACTGGCCACTCAAGCCGAATGCTTTCCTTATGGACATCAATTAAATTTTCCATTAATTGCAACCACCCTATAAAATATCTAGAAAAAAATGGCAGTGTCTACCTTTCTTGCTCTCCTACTTTGCAGCATTTAGATTTTGTCAGAACCTCAGGTTCCCTTTAGGGATGAGTTAGTAATCATGCATGAATCTTTTCTAATGTGAAACTGTCCTTTATATCTCTAGCTGCCCCGAGACAGACCTCTACATATATGCAGATGACCGGTGCAATGGGAAGATATCAAAGCTCGGCCTGTTTATTGGAGTGGGGGTTACTCTAGCTGTCCTTGTCGGTGTCACCATCACTCTGGCAATCTACCTGTACAAAAAAAAGCACCAAACAGCTCAACGTAAAGAAGCATTCTACGAGTCTATTGAATAGCCGCATTGCAGGTTACATGTGTCTTATAGTTAAAGTGTAATTCCAGCTTAAACCCAACTAGCCTTAAAAATGTCCCCCCCCCCCCTCCTCCTTACACATGTGCTGACTAACCCGTGTAAGAAAGATGTACACTATATTGTCAAAAGTTTTGGTACACCTGCCTTTACACGCACATGAATATTAATGGCATCCCAGTCTTAGTCCGTAGGGTTCAATATTGAGTTGGTCCACCCTTTGCAGCTATAACAGCTTCTGGGAAGGCTGTCCACAAGGTTTAGGAGTGTGTCTATGGGAATGTTTGACCATTCTTCCAGAAGAGCATTTGTGAGGTCAGGCACTGATGTTGGATGAGAAGGTCTGGTCTCTGCTTTAATTCATCCCAAAGTTCTATGGGACCTCGGGTTGAGGTCAGGACTCTGTGCAGGTCAATCAAGTTCCTCCACCCCAAACTCGCTTATCAGTGTGTTTATGGACCTTGCTTTGTGCACTGGTCCAAATCATTTGGCGGAGGGGGGATTCTGGTATGGGGTTGATTTTTAGGGGTTGAGCTTGGCCCTTTAGTTCCAGTGAAGGAAACTCTAAAGGCGTCAACATACCAAGACATTTTGGACAATTTCATGCTCCCAACTTTGTGGGAACAGTTTGGAAATGGCTCCTTCCTGTTCCAACATGACTGCGCATCAGTGCACAAAGCAAGGTCCATAAAGACATGGATGAGCGAGTTTGGGGTGGAGGAACCTGACTGGCCTGCACAAAGTCTTGACCTCAACCCGATAGAACACCTTTGGGATGAATTCGAGCAGAGACTGCAAGACAGGCCTTCTCGTCCAACATCAGTGCGTGACCTCACAAATGTGCTTCTGGAAGAATGATCAAACATTCCCATAGACACACTCCTAAACCTTGTGGACGGCCTTCCCAGAAGAGTTGAAGCTGTTATAGCTGGAAAGGGTGGGCCAACTCAATACTGAACCCTACAGACTAAGATTGGGATGGCATTAAAGTTCATGTGCCTGTAAAGGCAGGCATCCCAATACTTTAACAATATAGTGTACATCTTTTTTACATAGGTTAGTTAGCATAGGTGTTAGGTGGGGGGCAGCAATTTTAGGACTAGTTAGGTTTAGGCTGGAATTCTACGTTAATGTATAGTATTGTATTCTTTTTTTAGATACACATGTAAAATATATTGACTTGATGTAAATACAGTGTTCAGTATGTATTAATATTTAAATGCCTTGTATCTTTGTATAGTTTGTATTTATATATGTATGTTCTGCCCCACTTTTATGTAACTTTTGTGTGTTGTATTAAACCATTCTTATTAAATTCTTATTAAATCTTATTATTTTTTTGTTGTATTCTGACATCTAGTGGAAGTTTTGGGCCATTATAATTTGTTTAATATGTGTTTTGGTTTCTCCCTCTTTCTACCTTTCTGTTTAGAGCTAGTTAGTTCAGTCCTTAAACCAGTCAAAGAGAAACAGCGCTTAGGGCCCTTGGCGCAATTAAGTACATTGCGCTAATCCCCATTGGGTTAGATGGATATAAACTCAACAATGAAAATAGCATCCTTTAAATAAGCCTTCTGGCAACAATGACTCACATCCATGCACATGTCATGATGCTCATGCACAGCTGGCAGCTGGCTAATGGGAATTCCCTACTCCAAGTGGATTTTTGACAGCAGCCTGGGGCAGCCCTTTGGTGATCTCATTCACATATACTGATGGCACTTTGGCTGTAGCTCATGGAGAATATGTGTGTTTTAGTTCCATTCTTGCTACACCCTCCCTGTTTCTTCCATGGTCCCTCAGTCACTGTTAGTACTTTATAGGGACAGGGGTTAGGGAAGTCATTGTCTTCTTACACTTTAGAAGACTAGGGAAAAAAAACAAATTCTCTATACTGAAATTAGTTGAACTAAAATTTTGTTGGATTCAACTTTTGTATCTTATTGAAGAGTTAAGCTGCCTGTGGATGGTGCCAAGTCAGCAGGTGACCATACTGTCCAGACAGACCTGGGTCTAAAGAGGTATGCCATTGCTTGAAGCAGCAATCGAAAAAAAAAAAAAAAACAATGCACATGAGGCATTCATATTTGTTCAATACACGTACAGGCTCTACTATTTTGCTCCTCCTCACTGATATCCCAAAAAGAGCTTTTTACAAATCAATCGACAAATCCTTTCATTTGCTAGAGCAACACAAATATGAAAAGGTTGTGCATGTATATACTGTATACGTTGAATATAAATGTATAAGGGCTAGTTTACACTTGCTTCAAAACAAGGCTTCAGACAGGCTTTGTTAAAGCTCTCCAAACGCCAGTCAAAGCTCCTGTCACTAAATAAAATGGTTAGCTTACAGTCCTGTTTACACCTTGTTTTTGCTTGGTTCCTCGATGAAGCTTCGGCTTTGGTGGGATTTTGGTGAGGCTTTGGTGGGGCTTTGGTGAGGCTTTGGTGAGGCTTTGGTGGGGCTTTGGTGGAGCTTTGATGGGGCTTCGGTGAGGCTTCATGGGGCATCGGTGGGTCTTCGGTAGGGCTTCGATTAGGCTTCGGTGGGGCTTTGGTTGAGCTTCGATGGGGCTTCGTGGGGCTTCGGTGGGGCTTTGGTGGAGCTTCAATGGGGCTTTGGTGGGACTTTGGTGAGGCTTCGGTGGGGCTTTGGTGGAGCTTCAATGGGGCTTCGGTGGGACTTTGGTGAGGCTTCGGTGGGGCTTTGGTAGGGCTTCAATTAGGCTTTGGTCAGACTTCAGTGGGGCTTCAAGCAAGCATTTCCATAGATTTCTATGGAGGCTTTGAAGATGCTTTGAAGGACCACTGAAGCTACATGGGGTATCATTTTTTAAGCAAAGCCAAAGCAAAGCAAAAGCAAGGTGTAAACAGGACTGTAAGCTAACCATTTTATTTAGCGAAAGGAGCTTTGACTAGCATTCAGAGAGCTTTAACAAAGCCTGTCCGCAGCCTTGTTGAAGCCGAAGCAAGTATAAATGAGCCCTAAGCATATGTAAACCCTTAGTCCAAAGTGACGTGATTATAAGTGCCCTCAAGTTATCTCATTAAAATAGGGTGGGAAAAATGTCATACTGTATATATTCCTTTTTAATAAATAAATAGTTTCTCCCAGAAGGCCAAGGGACCCAAGAAAATCCCTGCCCATTGGCTGAGACACCCCATTTATTCCCAAGCTGTCCTTGCAGTGCCCTTGTCTTATCTAATGGCACCAGATACCCGGCCATCCAGAAGAGAGAAGTGCAGCAAGTCCAGAATTAGGGCGAAATCAATTGACCTCCTGACAATTGGCTAAGGCAACTATTACTTGGCAAATAAATGTATTAGCAACCTGGCCTAAACATTAGGGTGCTACACTTAAGGTGTATAAATAAGTGTCATATGCATGCCTTTGAAGAAGATTCTAAGGTTTATTGGTGGGAAAGTTGATTTGGTCACAGTCTTAAAATAATTGCCTTTTGGATATGTTACTTTATTGTTACATTGTTCATATTCATTACTATTTTTATTTTCTTATGATAATCATGTATTGCAAGGTTAAGAAACTGTTCTGGGGTAGAGTATGTGTTTAAATAAGATGTAAGGTTTTGTTCTGGGATTCCTAGGTTCCACTTGGGTCCAAAGAATAAAGAACTGAATGTGTTTTGCCTCAGGTCACTTCTGAATCCAATCTGAGAATTGGAAGCTCTCTTTCTGATTCATTGAATCCTGCTGCAATATTGAGTGTATATGTCTAGTAATGAAAACTGCTGCTAGAAAACATTTTATTTCTGCATACCTAATGGACTTATGTCTGAATTCTTAAAATGGTGGAAAATTATTCTTTATTTTAACCACTTCAGCCCCGGAAGAATTTACCCCCTTCCTGACCAGAGCACTTTTTGCGATATGGCACTGCGTCGTTTTAACTGACAATTGCGCGGTCGTGCGACGCTGTACCCAAACAAAATTGCTGTTCTTTTTTTCCCACAAATAGAGCTTTCTATGGGTGGTGATCACCTCTGCGGTTTTTATTTTTTGCGCTATAAACAAATAAACAAAAGAAAGACAATTTTGAAAATAACGCATTATTTTTCACTTTTTTGCTATAATAAATATGCCCCAAAAATATATAAAAAAACCTATTTTTTTCCTCAGTTTAGGCCGATATGTATTCTTCTACATATTTTTGGTAAAAAAAAATCACAATAAGCGTATATTGATTGGTTTGCGCAAAAGTTATAGCGTCTACAAAATAGTGGATAGATTTATAGCATTTTTATAATTTTTTTTAATTTACTAGTAATGGTGGCGATATACGATTTTTATTGTGACTGCGACATTATGGCAGACACATCAGACAATTTTGACAAATTTTTGGAACCATTGCCATTACTACAGTGATCAGTGTGATTAAAAATGCATTGATTACTGTAAAAATGTCACTGGCAGTGAAGGGGTTAACACTAGGGGATGGTGAAGGAGTTAAAGTGGAGTTCCACTTTATATTTGGATATTTTTTTATTTTTTTTCTCAGAACCTACTGTATATCTGCTGTATTCATTTTTCACTTCCTCCTCCCTGGCTGTGGCCCATCGCATCATTTCCTGTTTGCAATGCCTTCTGGAAAGGGGCGGCAACTTCCTCTGACACTGCCATTGCTATGGAAACCTGACCTGAAACCTATTGCACTGCTTGTGCTGCACTGAGCATGTGCGAGATTTGCAAGGATGAGATCCAGGAAGAAATACAGTCTGGCTTCAGATGCCCACACTTAAGATGGCCACGGCCTGCTGTAAGTTTATAAAATAACAAATTACTGCTATAAACTAACAAAACAGACCTTAGTTTACAGCCTAACTTTACTAGAATACATTAAGCTTGTTTATTATAGGGGTATTTTTATTTAAAAAGTATAATTTCAGCCGGAACACCACTTTCACTGTGTTTCCTGGGAGGTGATTCTAACTGAAGGGGACTGACTGGAGGAAGTGACGGATCGTGGTTTCTAGCTAATAGGAACACACGATCTGTCACTCCTCTCAGAACAGAACAGGAAAGTGTGTGTTCACACACACTCGTCCCTGATCTGTCTCTCCTCTTCACAATCGCTCGTGGCCAGCGGTCATTGTGACCATCGGCCACGAGCACCGGCACCCCCGCCACGCTGCGGTGCGCACGCCTGCTATCCCAACCCCATGAGCCCACATACAGTTACGTGGTTTCGCACAGGGGAGCCAACCTGCCACAGTATAATGCCCCGTACACACGGTCGGACATTGATCGAACATTCCGACAACAAAATCCTAGGATGTTTTTCGACGGATGTTGGCTCAAACTTGTCTTGCATACACACGGTCATACAAAGTTGTCGGAAAATCCGATCATTCTGAACGCGGTGACGTAGGACACGTACGTCGGGACTATAAATGGGGCAGTAGCCAATAGCTTTCATCTCTTTATTTATTCTGAGCATGCGTGGCACTTTGTGCGTCGGATTTGTGTACACACGATCGGAAATTCCGACAACGGATTTTGTTGTCAGAAAATTTTATAGCCTGCTCTCAAACTTTGTGTGTCGGAAAATCCGTTGGAAAATGTGTGATGGAGCCTACACATGGTCGGAATTTCCGACAACAAGGTCCTATCACACATTTTCTGTCGGAAAATCCGACCGTGTGTACAGGGGCATAACTGCAGTGGCTGGTCTGGAAGTGGTTAAAAACCTCCAATGGTTAAGAAAAACTTTATCCAGTAGTGAGGTGATTCTGTGGTTATTCATGCTGACTGGAGAAGTATCTGCCCCCTATTTATGCCTCTATCTGGATTTTCTATTTGAAGAAAATTATTAATCTATGCATGGAAATCCTTGTTTTAAAGCTACGCAGGAAGAATGAAGAATGATTCCAGAAGCTTTGCCAAGCCATCATTTTGAAAACACTTCTCTACCTTTACACAAGCTGAAGGTTGGAGACACCTGCTGGAAAAGTTCCTGGCAAAGCCTAAAGGAAAGAGCCATGATGCCAACCCAAGGCCTGAAAGTCCAGTGAGCACCACACGAGAGAGAGATCTGGCATGCCAGCCTGAAGACCCGAAGGTTGAATTCTTTGTTTCTTTGCAACATCAGTTCCAGTTTGTTTGTGGATGTCAAGTTTTGTCCTTACTGAGAGGCAAGTTTTTAAAGGGTGGTAGATCTCTTCTGGGTGCATGAACAGGTACCGTATATTTGGGGGTATTTTAGAAGTTGGAAAATGAACTTGAGGAGTGACATGATGTGGACTATCTGGAAAACCAGACTAAGGCTATTGCCGAAATGCGTCAGCTTTATCGTTTTATTGTCACTCTGTTGTACCAATAAACGACACTTCAAGGATTACAGTTTTGCCAACTCTCCTTATTACTGTTGCATTGGAGTGTGTTGGGACACATCGACCCTCGGCACCTGTGAGTGGACCTGGTGTATGGATTGAGTTGTCCCTGCAGAAAGCGCTGTTACCTTTCTTCTTTTCCCTACCTTGTTTACAGACAGCCACTCTCCCTTTGTACAGAAGGATCGGCGGCTGGCAGCGGACACTAAGTCTGCGGTATGCGCCAATCAGCTCCTGATGTGCATAATCACAGCATGCGCGCCCCAGACCCAGAAGTGTCGGGTCATGTAGTTAGACATGTGCACTGCTGAAAATTTTGTTTGTTTTAGTCTTGGTTTCATTTTTTTGGGGTTTTTTTTTTTGTTTTTTGGGTCATTTGTTATGATCGCAATTCGTAAATTCGTGAATTCAAAAATTCGAAAGAAAGAAAATCTGGTAAAGCTTTGATTATTAAAAAAAAACAACAAACATATCATACTTACCTCGACTGTGCAGTTCGTTTTGCACAGAGTGGCCCCGAACCTCATCTTCTGGGGTCCCCTGGTGGCTCTCGCGGCTCCTCCCCACATCATATAACCCCCTAGAAGCTCTCTCCCAGAGGGTTACCTCGCGGGCGCGCTCCCGAGTCCAGCATTCGGCTTCCATACTTGCCGAATGTATGACTCGGCCCCGCCCCTGTGTCATTAGATTTATTTGACAGCAGCGGGAGCCAATGGCTGCGCTGCTATCAATCTATCCATTCAAGAGCTGAGAACTTCGGGCAGAGGGATGGCGCATCCCTGCAGTGGGAAATTCCAGGGCTCAGGTAAGTAAAACGGGCTCGGGGGGGGGGGGCTGGGGGGCTGGTCACTGGTAGGTGTTTTTTCACCTTAATGCATAGGATGTATTAAGGTGAAAAAACACGAGGGTTTACAACCCCTTTAAATTATCGGTATTGGAATTTCCTTTCAAATTAGGCTGTTAGTAAAGGTATCGAATATGAATTTATCTGAAGTTACGAATTATCCGAAATAATGAATGCCGCATCTAAACAAATGGAACAGAACGAATTAATAATAAATAATAATAAAAAAGTATTTATTATTATTATTGTTATTTATTATTAATAATTTCTCATGTTCCATTTGTTTAGATACGGCATTCGTTATTTTGGATAATAATTCAGAACTCCGGATAAATTCGTATTCGTTACATTCACTAACAGCCAAATTTGAAAGGAAATTCCAATATCTAGAATTTAATAGTTATTATTTCCGATTTTCGAATTTTGGGGATTTTGGATTTTTCGAATTTACAATTTGCGAATTTCCAAATGTTCTAATTTATGAATTTTCGAATTTACGAATATTTGGAAAAATTTGTTAAACAGGTTTTCGTTAATTTGGATGTTTCCGAATAAACAAATTTGTCGTAATTCATAAAAAAACTAATTTGAAACTAATTGCACATGTCTATCACATACCAGGTACATGATTTGCCGCAGTATATCTACGGTAGGCAGTCCGCAAGTGGTTAAAGCATACAGTATATAAACCCTCAGCCCAAAGAATTTTAATTTATATGCTTATAAGTGCCTTCAATTGCTCCCAATAAAATAATGTGGAAAAAATCTTATGATGTTAATACTCCTTTTTGACAGTTCCTATAACGATCATGTGACCACTGTGTTCTTTCCTCATCTCAGAGCTCCAAGGGCTGTGGGCGCAGACTTCGGGTTGGCAAGGTGGTGTGGTTTCCTGTGATGTCACAGGCTGACTATAGGAGGTTTTTACTGTTGAATGTCAAAGTCCACACATAAACATAAAATGGAAACATATTGCCATAAATAAAGTAAGGTATAAAAGTAAAATAAGAAACTTCCCACTTATTGTGTTTGGGTTGGATGAAGGTGGATCCATCAGAATTTCCGGGTCATAACATAATAAATTAATCCAAAATCAATTTTGTTCCAGTCGTTACTTTTGGATACACCCGACTCCAGTCGATATCGTACAATCAGCTCATTCCATTTCCAGGGTTTTTTTTCAACTTCACTTCCGCTTTAACAAACGAATCCAAAACAAAACAAATTTTTCCGTCATGCACATCTCTAATCCCTGGCGAGCCATAAAATTAATTTTTTAACTGCAAATCTGCAAATCAGAAAGAAGGGAAATGTCATTCCACATTGGGCACCACACTGTCTGGGACCATTAGTCACTTGACAAAGATCAAAGGTAATATGTTTTCATCTTTTATAGACTCCAAAATGTTATTCATGGGAAGATAAGAGTTACTCATAATACGACTTATGAACTATATGCAAATACACATATTGGCATGGCCTTTTACAATCACCTCAGGTTTTGCATTAACAGTTATATGGCCCTGCCTGTCCTAAATCCAAACTCTGACCAGTCATCGCAACTGGCTGGCCCATATTTCCTATAGCCACTTCAGAATCAAGAACTTCCTTATTTCTAAAGTATACAATGTGGCCCTTGCATAGTTGCCAACAGTCCCGATTTTCCCAGGACAATCCCGATTTTGGGACCCTCGTCCTGATCGGAGGCCGTCCCGTTTCGGGATTTTGCTTTTTTTGCCCAGGGAAATCGGGAATGTTTGCTTTTGCACTTTTGCAGCAGCTGGCTTCAACAAAATGGCCGCCGGCGCTGCCGCTAGATCATTCCCCTTGTGTTCAGTGGAGAGAGGAAGGGGGCTCGATCCGTGCAGCCAATGAATCGGCTTCTCTCTTCACAATACTGAAGCTGGGGTTAGCTGTACGGATCAGCCCCTCCTCTCTCCATTGAACACACGGTGGCGGCAGCTTCTGGAGTTCCTTCTGCATTTGTCCCTCTCTCTCAGTCTTTCAGTCACAGTCACAGTGTAAAGTCCAGGCAGCGAAACTGTAATGTACAGGAGGGGGGTTAACTATATACAGGAGGAGGAGGGTTAACTATGTACAGGAGGAGGGGGGTTAACTATATACAGGAGGAGGGGGGTTAACTATATACAGGAGGAGGGGGGTTAACTATATACAGGGGGTCCCCGGGTTACAAACAAGATAGGGACTTTAGGTTTGTTCTTAAGTTGAATCTGTTTGTAAGTCGGAACAGGTACATTTTTTAAGTGTAGCTCCAGCCAAAAAATCTATTTTTAAGTTTTGTAGATAGCATAGGGAAGGGTTATCACCCCTGTAACATTTGTTTTGCTGTCTGTGCCCCTGTTCAGAAGATTTCACCTCACTTTCTGTCCCAATGACAATTGGATTTTGAAAATTTGGGGATATTAGGGAAATAAGGATAGGTGATAAAGCATCAGTGGAGACACCTTTTTCCCATATTAACTCTTACAGGAGTGAATTTCCCTTCCTAGGGGTAGATTTCCTCTCACTTCCTGTTGTCTCCCTCCGTTTGTAAGTAGGAGTCGTTTGTAAGTCGGATGTTTGTAAGTAGGGGACCCCCTGTACAGGAGGAGGGGGGTTAACTATATACAGGAGGGGGGGTTAACTATGTACAGGAGGAGGGGGGTTAACTATATACAGGAGGGGGGGTTAACTATGTACAGGAGGAGGGGAGTTAACCTTGTACAGGAGGAGGGGGGTAACTATGTACAGGAGGAGGGGGGTTAATTATGTACAGGAGGGGGGGTTAACTATATACAGGAGGAGGGGGGTTAACTATATACAGGAGGGGGGGTTAACTATATACAGGAGGAGGTGGGTTAACTATGTACAGGCGTAGGGGGGTTAACTATATACAGGAGAAGGGGGGTTAACTATATACAGGAGGGGGGTTAACTATATACAGGAGGAGGTGGTTTAACTATGTACAGGAGGAGGGGGGTTAACTATACACAGGAGGGGGGTTAACTATGTACAAGAGGAGGGGGGTTACCTATATACAGGAGGGGGGTTAACTATGTACAGGAGGGGGGTTAACTATGTACAGGGGGGTTAACTATGTACAGGAGGGAAGGTTAACTATGTACAGGAGGGAGTAACTATGCACAGGGGGGGAAACTATGTACAAGGGTGGATACTATGTACACGGGGGGGTAACAATGCACGGGGCGGTTACTATGTACAGGGGGGTAACTATGCACAGGGGGGTAACTATGTACAGGGGGATAACTAGGGGGAGAGGGGTAACTATGTACAGGGGGAGGGGGTAACTATGTACAGTGGGGTAACTATGGCTCTGCCTGGGACACTGATGTAAGGACTGAGGCTATGAACACTGGTGTAAGGACTGACTCTGCTGGGGGCACCTGATGCAAGGACAGACTCTCCTGGGGACACCTGATGTAAGGACAGACTCTGCTGGGGACACCTGATGTAAGGACGGACTCTGCTGGGGGCACCTGATGCAAGGACAGACTCTGCTGGGGATACCTGATGTAAGGACGGACTCTGCTGGGGGCACCTGATGCAAGGACAGACTCTGCTGGGGACACCTGATGTAAGGACGGACTCTGCTGGGGGCACCTGATGCAAGGAGGGACTCTGCTGGGGGCACCTGATGCAAGGACAGACTCTCCTGGGGACACCTGATGTAAGGACAGACTCTGCTGGGGACACCTGATGTAAGGACGGACTCTGCTGGGGGAACCTGATGCAAGGACAGACTTTGCTGGGGTCACCTGATGTAAGGACGGACTCTGCTGGGGGCACCTGATGCAAGGACGGACTCTGTTGGGGCACCTGATGCAAGGACGGACTCTGCTGGGGGCACCTGATCCAAGGACAGACTTTGCTGGGGACACCTAATGTAAGGACGGAGTCTGCTGGGGGCACCTGATGCATGGACGGACTCTGTTGGGAGCATGCTGGTGGCAGGCGACGTGGCAGGTGACGCGCTCAGGGCTCCCACTGATTCGGCATTATGGTGAGTTGAATGATTTCATTCTATATTACAAAGTAATAATAGAAGCAATGCACTTCAATCATCCTGACACCAAATTAACCATGGTGCCGGGATGATTGAAGTGCTAACACCAGGTGTTTGGAGTATCTTTATCTGCTGATTGTTAAACTTTCTAGAATACACATATTTCTATTGTTGTGTAGGATCTGGGGCTGCTGTCCCGCCATCCCTCTCTCCCCCTTTCCCTCTCCATCCCTCATTCATCTCAGACTCTAACCACAACCCCTTTGAGCCACGCCCATTTAAGCCATGCCCACTTTTCACGCAAACCTTGCCCACACAGCGCGCCACATTTTCCCTTTTCCCTATGTCACGCCCACAAATGCATGCTCCGCCTCCTAATTATAACGTGACTCCGCCTACAGCCAAAAAAGTGTCCCGGAATTTTTTTTTACAATGTTGGCAACTATGCCCTTGTACTCAAAGGTTTGGAGCCCCCCTGGTCTGGAGGAAAGAGAGTCAGACTGTTAGTCTGTAGAGTGAGGTGCTAAATAAGCCCATAAGTCTAGAGGAAGGAGACTGGGGATGTCAGTCAGTAGAATGGGGTGCAGCATGTGTCCATAAGTCTAGAGGATGGAGAGTAGGGCTGTTAGTCTGTAGAGAGGGGTCTAGGTTGTGTCTATCGGTCTGGGAGAAGTAGAGTGGGGCTGTCAGTCTGTGGAGCAGGGTGTAGGATGTCTCCATCAGTTTAGAGGAAGGTTGAGGCTGTCAGTCTATAGTGTGGGTGCAGGATGTGTGCATCAGTCTGGAGTAAGGAGAGTGGCACTCTGAGTCTGTGGGAAGGGTGCTGGATGTGTCCATCAGTCTGGGGGAAGAAGAGTGGGGCTGTAAGTCTGTAGAGCGGGGTAGAGGATGTGTCCATCAGTCTAAAAGAAGGAGAGAGGGGCTGTCAGTCTGTAGAGCAGGGTGCAGGATATGTCCATCAGTCTGGAGGAAGAAGAGTGGGGCTGTCAGTCTGTAGAGCAGGGTGTAGGACATCTCAATCAGATTGGAGGAAGATTGGGGCTGTCAGTCTATAGCACGGGTGCAGTATGCGTGCATCAGTCTGGAGGAAGGAGAGTGGCACTCTGCGTCTGTAGGGGGGGGGGGGTGCTGGATGTGTCCATCAGTCTGGGGGAAGAAGAGTGGGGCTGTCACTCTGTAGAGCAGGGTGCAGGATGTGTCCAGTCTAAAAGAAGGAGAGTGAGGCTGTCAGTCTGTACAGCGGGGTACAGGATGTGTCCATCAGTCTGGAGGAAGAAGAGTGGGGCTGTAAGTCTGTAGAGCGGGGTGCAGGATGTGCCTATCAGTTTGGGAGAAGAAGAGTGGGGCTGTCAGTCTGTAGAGCGGGGTACAGGAAGTGTCCATCAGTCTAAAAGAAGGAAAGAGGGGCTGTCAGTCTATACAGCGGGGTGCAGGATGTGTCCATCAGTCTGGAGGAAGAAGAGTGAGGCTGTCAGTCTGTACAGCGGGGTACAGGATGTGTCCATCAGTCTGGAGGAAGAAGAGTGGGGCTGTAAGTCTGTAGAGCGGGGTGCAGGATGTGCCTATCAGTTTGGGAGAAGAAGAGTGGGGCTGTCAGTCTGTAGAGCGGGGTACAGGAAGTGTCCATCAGTCTAAAAGAAGGAAAGAGGGGCTGTCAGTCTGTACAGCGGGGTTCAGGATGTGTCCATCAGTCTGGAGGAAGGAGAGTAGGGCTGTCAGTCTGTAGAGAGGGGTCTAGGTTGTGTCCATCGGTCTGAGAGAAGGAGAGTAGGGCTGTCATTCTGTAGAGTGGGGTGTAGGTTGTGTCCATCGGTCTGGGAGAATTAGTGTGGGGCTGCCAGTCTGTAGAGCAGGGTGCTGGATGTGTCGATCAGTCTAGAGGAAGAAGAGTGGGGCTGTCAGTCTGTAGAGCGGGGTGCAGGATGTGTCCATCAGTCTGGAGGAAGGAGAGTTGGGCTCTGTCAGTCTGTACAGCGGGGTGCAGGACGTGTCCATCAGTCTGGAGGAAGAGGAGTGGTACTGTCAGTCTGTAGAGTGGGGTGCAGGATGTGTCAGTCCATCTGGAGGAAGGAGAGTGGGGCTGTCAGTCTATAGAGCGGGGCGCAGGATATGCCCATCCATCTGGAAAAAGGAGAGTGCAGCTGTCACTCTGTAGAGCATGGTGCAGGATGTGTCCATCAGTCTAGAAGAAGGAGAGAGGGACTGTCAGTCTGTACAGTGGGGTGCAGGATGTGTCCATCAGTCTGGAGGAAGGAGAGTTGGGCTGTCAGTCTGTACAGTGGGGTGCATCAGTGGGGTGCATCATCAGTCTGGAGGAAGGAGATTGGGGCTATCAGTCTGTAGAGCAGGGTGCAGGATGTGTCCATCAGTCTGGGGGAAGGAGAGTTGGGCTGCCAGTCTGTACAGTGGGGTGCATCAGTGGGGTGCATCATCAGTCTGGAGGAAGGAGATTGGGGCTATCAGTCTGTAGAGCGGGGAGCAGGATGTGTCTATCAGTCTGGGGGAAGGAGAGTTAGACTGTCAGTCTGGAGAGTGGGGTGCACGATGTATCCATCAAACTGGGGGTAGAAGAGTTGGGCTGTCAGTCTGGAGAGCGGGGTGCAAGATGTGTCCATCAATCTGGGGGAAGGAGAGTGGGGCTGTCAGTCTGGAGAGTGGGGTGCAGGACGTGTCCATCCGTCTGGAGGAAGGAGAGTGGGGCTGTCAGTCTGTAGAGTGGGGTGCAGGATGTGTCCATCAGTCTGGAGGAAGAAGAGTGGGGCTGTCAGTCTGGAGAGCAGGGTGCAGGATGTGCCCATCAGTCTGGAGGAAGAAGAGTGGGGCTGTCAGTCTGTAGAGCGGGGTACAGGATGTGTCTATCAGTTTGGGAGAAGAAGAGTGGGGCTGTAAGTCTGTAGAGCGGGGTGCAGGATGTGTCTATCAGTTTGGGAGAAGAAGAGTGGGGCTGTCAGTCTGTAGAGCGGGGTACAGGATGTGTCCATCAGTCTAAAAGAAGGAAAGAGGGGCTGTCAGTCTGTACAGCGGGGTGCAGGATGTGTCCATCAGTCTGGAGGAAGGAGAGTAGGGCTGTCACTCTGTAGAGAGGGGTCTAGGTTGTGTGTCCATCGATCTGAGAGAAGTAGAGTGGGGCTGTCAGTCTGTAGAGTGGGGTCCAGGTTGTGTCCATTGGTCTGGGAGAAGTAGAGTGGGGCTGCAAGTCTGTAGAGCGGGGTGCAGGATGTGTCCATCAGTCTAGGGGAAGAAGAGTGGGGCTGTCAGTCTGTAGAGCGGGGTGCAGGATGTGTCCATCAGTCTGGAGGAAGGAGAGTTGGGATGTCAGTCTGTACAGCGGGGTGCAGGACGTGCCCATCAGTCTGGAGGAAGAAGAGTGGTACTGTCAGTCTGTAGAGTGGGGTGCAGGTTGTGTCAGTCCATCTGGAGGAAGGAGAGTGGGGCTGTCAGACTATAGAGCGGGGTGCAGGATATGCCCATCCATCTGGAAGAAGGAGAGTGCAGCAGTCTCTAGAGCGTGGTGCAGTATGTGTCCATCAGTCTAGAAGAAGGAGAGAGGGGCTGTCAGTCTGTACAGTGGGGTGCAGGATGTGTCCATCAGTCTGGAGGAAGGAGATTGGGGCTATCAGTCTGTAGAGTGGGGTGCAGGACGTGTCCATCAGTCTGGGGGTAGAAGAGTTGGGCTGTCAGTCTGGAGAGTGGGGTGCAGGACGTGTCCATCAGTCTGTAGAGTGGGGTGCAGGACATGTCCATACCCCCAGACTTTTTATTTAGGTCTTTTCAGCTAATGTGACAGACCTAGCTGGGACAGAGGCTGTTGGAGAGGACTGAATGCAAGCCTCTTGCCTTTTGATTATGGGCCCTGGATTTTCAAGGGAACAATACTCTTTGTGAGGTGAGTTAGAAATCCAGTCTGAACTGTACTATATATGTATATATTGTATGTTGTTTGATTCTGTTGTGGACTCTTTGCTGTGGTCATTTGGGATGTGTGTCCCTGAAGAGGGAGGGGGGATTCCTCCAGCAGCCCCCCTGCTGATAAGACTGATTCATACTGTTGGGACATATCCTGTGAGGAGATGCTGGTTTCATCAACTCCAACTACCTGTCTTGTTCTCTGCTATAATGTGTTTAATGTAAATGAGTTTAGTCTGGCTTACCACAGGTTCTAAGGGTATTCCACACATTGTTGTTTGTTCTAATTAACCCTGTGTTGATGTTTATGGTAATGTGTATTGAATAGTCACCTAGTCTGGGTAAATGATTTAGTAAACTAGCTCATTTTAATTAGGTTACAGTTGTATTGTTAGAGGAGGTTCCAACAGCATATAAAGTCTTGTAATTTTGATTCTAAATAAAATAGTCCATGTTAGCAGTGAAGCAAGTGTCGCCTTGTTTTGTGCTTGGAAGCGTTTGGAATATCTGATATCTGTATCCAGACTACAAGGAAGTGGTATACTGACGGAAGCACTCAAGCGGAGTGTGGGACGTTCCGTGACAGTGTCCATTCCCCCAGACTTTTTATTTAGGTCTTTTCAGATAAACTCACACCCCTCTGTAGTAAATAGGGAAGTTGCAGTCCCCAGAATCCATTTTAATAACAATATACAAAGGATATAGAATAGGATGCCTAGAATTTATTTAATCAGTGAGCCTGTATTACAAGCATACATCAGCAGATGGGGATCTAACCTCACATTTCACACACATTGCACTTCATTACTGCAATCATTTCTCAATCCACACTCTACATTCATATACAATGTAATAGCTGAAGGTTGGATGTCTTCTATGTGTATAATAATGAGCTCATTCAGCACAATGCTGGCTGTACACATTAATCTCTACTACTGTAATTATTATGTAATGGATTTATAACTTCAATTCCATTGATAGGAGATTACTTGCATGGTTAGGTTGCAGCAATAGCTTCTGCGTGATAAATTCTTCTTCTTTACATTTTTCTTTATTTTGTAATACAGAGATTAGCAGAAAATGAATGTTCCACAGTTTTGCCTAATAGCAACCACAGAGGCTAAATCCCCTTCCCAATGACACTGCCTTGCTTTGGTGGTAGGTAGTAGGCCTCATTCACACCGATGCCAAAGCCTGTACACTATGAATGGTGACATGAGTCTATGTGGCTTGAGCCGCAAGGTGCTGTGTGCAGGCCTCCTATACAAGTCTATGGGGACGCAGTGGCTGCATAGACACAGTGCGCGACAAATAAGGGGGTTTGGACCAAGCATTTAGCCCTGACTTGGATGCCTACAAAGGTTTTTACTCATATGCATTCAATATTTTTTCCAAGTTAAAAAAAGAGAACCTGTTGCTTTAACCATTTATAAAAGGTTCGCTGGAATTAAGCTTTAATTTGCCTCTTACTTAACCGCTTTCCATCTGCCATACATATATACGCTATATTGTCAAAAGTATTGGGACACCTGCCTTTACATTAACTTTAATTCAAAAAGTGTTTTTACTGCGCTATCCCAAAAACAATAATATATAAAATTAAACTTAATTACTGTGAACTAGCTGCAACTAATAAATGCAAAACACACGCATTCAAAATAACATACAAAATAATAAGCTGCGCTGTATATTGAGATTCTCTACATAAACCTTTGCGAGTCATGTAAGTATATACTTATGCATAAATGTGTTCGCTGTCACCAGTGATAAGTGCACAGAGAGTAGACAGTGAAAATATATATATATATGTCCAAAAATTATATAGGTGACGGCATCTGTGACGAAACAGCGTAGGGAGGAGCAGCGTGCTGATGTCATCACATACTGCGCTGAACCCGGAAGATACGGGCAGCTTACGAGAGCCGGCCGGCTCGTGTTATTGATTTTCTATCGCTGTATAACTATCTGCATAATTGTAAGTGCAACATTCTTTTAATTTAATAAAATTTTAAAACGTAATACACTATGGAAGTTTTATATCTTTTCACGGCCTATGAACGAATACTTGCCATACGAGATGACATCTCTTATTGAAACTGTGGGGAATCTTCCTAGCGCTGACAGCCACCGCAACACCCGAGGCTGGGTTAAAAGCCTAAGGCACGTTGGGTCTCTGTAAAAAGAGATCTAGGGAGCTGGTAAGCGGCAGTATTTCCTGTGGTGGAGGCACTTTTTTGCACTGTACCCCTACACTCATCACTTCCAGTGTTGGAACTGCATGCCACCATTTATGAAAGATCATTGAGTCACTCCCCGGAGGATTGTCTATATTAGTGGACTTTTCATTTTTTGTCTATTGGAGCGGACTTTATTATTTAAATATTTTTTATTTTACCTATATAATTTTTGAACATATATATATATATATATTTTTTCACTGTCTACTCTCTGTGCACTTATCACTGGTGACAGCGAACACATTTATGCATAAGTATATACTTACATGACTCGCAAAGGTTTATGTAGAGAATCTCAATATACAGCGCAGCTTATTATTTTGTACATTAACTTTAATGGCATCCCAGTCTTAGTCCGTAGGGTTCAATATTGAGTTGGCCCACCCTTTGCAGCTATAACATCTTCAACTCTTCTGAGAAGGCTGTCCACAAGGTTTAGGAGTGTGTCTATAGCAGGGATATGCAATTAGTGGACCTCCAGCTGTTGCAAAACTACAAGTTCCATCATGCCTCTGCCTCTGGGTGTCATGCTTGTGGCTGTCAGAGTCTTGCTATGCCTTGATAAGGTTGGAAATAATAGGTTGGAGTTCTACTTAAGTTGTTTTTCATTTTTCTACATAATGTGTGCGTGTCAGTTGTAAGACGTAGCTTAAGTCTTTCCAGATGTGTAAGTCCAGCGTCATGTATGTTGAAATTATACTGCTTGTTACCTTATATGGAAATTTGCTCAAACTGATGCTTGTGTAACCAGCCTTATAAAAAGCCCCAATAAAGAGCCGACAGGTTCAGTTGATAGTACGGGACCTTTAAGGCTCGGATCTGATATACAGAAACCTATATTCTGTGTCTTATTTCTTTGATAGCTAAATTTGGCAAAGCAATATAAACTAGAAGCAGTTAAGTTGAAAACTGCACTTAACATTTCTGGCGCCCGGAAGTAGGGACACACCGATGACACTTCAAGAGGTGGATGAATTGGACTGACGGAACAAAAGGTCAGGCATTCCGGGAACCACAGATCAAAAAACCTGCGCAGGTAAGAAAAAGCTTTATTTTTCTTATATTCTGTGCTCCCCTGATTTGTGCCTATCCATTCTGTCAGTTACGGTTCTCCTGGTTTTAAAACACCAGCCTCTGTAGTGGTGAGTCTAGAATTACTGCATATTGTGGTTTATATTGCTGGAATTATTTGTTGTTTGTTATTTGTCTGTCTTGTTGAGAAAGTGAATGAGCCTTGCCTAGGTTGGTATGAATTGAAAGAATATCATCCCAATGAGCAGTAGAATGCGTCCTTAACCTCGCAAGAGGACTTTGGGGGTCTGCCGCTTAAGTTTGATATTCAATTTAATTCATAAACCATAGACGGGTTGAAAGTATAAGCCCTGTCTGCTCCATAAAGCAGGGATAAGAGTGTATGAGAGGGATCCCAGATACAGGGGGAATGAGGTCTCCATAAGCCCGGAGATCTAGTCGGATACCTGGTCACTTAAAGGAATGCTTGTATATGTGTAGCTGCCATTCTGGTCATAATATTTGTGAGTTGGCTAGCATATAAAGTAATTCGATTTCAGAAATCTCATCCTGGAGAGGTTTTTAGTATTCTGGCACCCTAGGAGGAAGGCAACGAGGAACTAGTGTAGCTTTTTTTTAGTATTTAGTACTGTACACTAAGTGTCCCACACGCTACCTAGGCACGGACTGTCAGAATGGGCCAGCAGAACACGAAACCCCGTCAGGGAATTGTGGTGCATTATACGGTGCCACAGATAATTAAGAACATCTATGGGAAAGATGAAGCATAGGACTTAAAGGATGTCCTTCGTAAATTTAAGGTGAAAGGAGCAGCGGGTTTAGACCTGGATGTATGGAGTGAAATAAAAAGGGACAGACAAGGAGAGGTGTTAGAGAAGCAATGGATGCGTCAGATTCAATGCTTAATTAAGGTCTCAAATAGAGCAAAAGAAGAGGGGTGGAAATATAATTCAGATTGTGATGGTTGGGATATGAAAGACAGAAGAATAAAAAAAAAAAAAAAAAAAAAATGTTGAAATTTTAAATAATCTTAGTTCAGCCATCCCACCCCCATATACTGACATAGTACGTAAACTACACAAGATATATCCTGAAATTGAGGGTAGAGGATGGGTTTTGTATAGCAAAGCCAGCTGCTTTCTGTAGATTTTTTTTTTTTTGTGACACAGTTAATGAATACACATGAAGCAACCTGGCAGGATGGGGAGGATTTATGCAGACATAAAATGACTCTGACCCTGTTTAACTAGTTTATGACCGACCTGCAGACCGAGCTGAGGGGGGATGGCAATTTAGAGACAGGAGGTCAGACACATAGACTCAAGGGCCCCTTTTATTGCTAGATTAGAAGCTTTCTCTCAGGCAAAACAACAGGAGAGAGGGTCAATATCACTCATGAAACAAATGCCAGGACAGACTGTATCAGAATTTTACTTATCTATGGAAAGTATGATGGCAGATGAGGGATTGGATTTGGCTCTGCCAGTCACGATCTGAGCCTTCAATAGACAGTTTATGGAAGGATTAATTCCACAGATAAGTGAAAGACTGAAAGCCTGCATACCACCCTTAATTTGTTGCGATTTTTGGCAGAAAAAGGTTGCAAGGTTAATAAGAAAAAGTTGCAAGTGTTATCTTTTTGGGACATTGTATATCACAGGGTACGAGACATCTCACTGAGGAGAGGGTTCAAGTGATAAAGGAAATGTTACCCCCACGGAATTTCAAACAATTGCATATGTTTTTAGGTATTGTGTCATATTGTAGACAATGGATACCACATGCTAGCGCTTTGATGCAGCCATTATACGATTGTTTGAAAATTGTACCGTATATGCTTACAGAAGTAGCTTATGAGTCGTTTGTCACTTTGAAAAGGTTATTGATTTCTGCCCCGGCTATTGGTATTCCAGATTACACCAAGATATTTTATTTGTACATTGCTGAAATCACTGGACACGCCACAGGTGTTTTGACACAGGCACATGTAAAACAAAGATCCGTTGCTTAATTTTCAGCAGCATTAGATCCAGTGTCCAGAGGTTCACCGTCCTGTGTACGGGCGATAGCAGCGGTGTCGATAATCCTAGATAAGTCATCAGAAATTGTTCTAGACAATCCAGTTGTAGTGCACACCACACATGAGATATATGCAATCTTGTCTCAGGTACAGCCCAAACACATTTCAATGGCTAGGCAATTAAGGTTACAGTGTACTTTACTTTTACCTCCAAATGTTACTTTTCAGCGCTGTACAACTTTAAATTTGGCTACCTTTTTGCCTCTTCAGTCACCAGATTTGGCATGGGGGAATAATAGTGCTAATAAGGAAGAAGAAGAGGAAAAAAAAAAATTCTCGAGAACTTCTGATAAGAGAGGACATTCTAAAAACAATGGACTTTTTAGTTTTTTTGACTACTGATGAAATAATTTATCCATCAGATATGTTGCAGTTTTTATATATCATTTTTATGTGACAGGACATGTTTATTATATCAAGATGAGATATTTTTTACACATCATTTTTTACATTTATATATAGTGTATTTTCAGAGTTGAAAGGGTTAAACATCCCTACAATAGAGTCATTCTAGTTAGAAGGAACATCTGGTGATAATTAAGACAGAGTACATTTTTTTTTTTTTTCTTAAAGGTACATGTTACAGATACACCAATTTTAAATGCTGAGCACACTTTGTACATAGATGGTAGTAGGTTTGCTGATGACAAGGGTAAATATCACACAGGGTATGCCGTAGTGACTGATACACAGGTGATTGACGCACAGCCCTTACCAGCCCATATGTCAGCACAAGAAGCAGAATTAAAAGCTTTAGAACAAGCCCTAGAATACTTAAAAGAACGAGAAGGGAATATTTACACTGACTCTGCCTACGCTTATGGTGTAGCGCACGATTATGGCCATATATGGAAGGCTAGAGGTTATCTGACAGCAGCAGGTACACCTGTAAAACATGGAGAAGGGATTAAGAGAGTCCTGAACAATCTTCAAAAGGTTAAACGAGTGGCCATTATGAAGATAGCGGCACACACGAGCGCAAAAACAATTGAGGCAAAAGGAAATGCATTTGCAGATTTGACTGCAAAACAGGCAGCTCTAGGGGAAGGAAGCCCTGAAACCTTAGCAGCGGTAGAGGTGAGTATCCCAGAACCAACATGGCAGCAGCTGAGTAAATTACAGGAGCAAGTAGGGGAGAGCGAGAAAGATAAGTGGGTCAGAATGGGAGCAGCACCAGACCTTGACAATGTATGGAGGGAAGGGGGCAAAGTATGCCTGCCTGCCTCTCTGTACCCAGCAATGGCAGCGGCAGTTCACCTACCCACACACGTCAGTTCCAATTCCATGTATAGGATTGTGAACCAAGGATGGCTCGCCCCTGGATTCAGTAGTACTGCAAGAAACTACTGTGCAGCCTGCCAAATCTGTCTCCTGAATAACCCAGGATAGAGAGTAAAAACCCCACGGAAACACCAGGTTCGGGCCCAATACCCCTTCCAGAGACTGCAAATTGACTACATACAAATGCCTAAGAGCGGCCCCTTTGAATTTGTCCTCGTGTGTATCGATTTATTCTCGGGTTGGCCCGAAAGCTATCCAGTAAAATCAGCCACAGCAAAAGCCACAGCCAAGAAACTGATCACTGAGTTAATACCTAGGTTTGGTCTTCCTGAAACTATAGAATCAGATAGGGGGACACACTTTACAGGAGAAATCATGCAGAATGTGATGACCATGTTAGGGGTTCAACAAAGTTTTCACACCCCTTACCATCCACAGAGTTCAGGATCAGTGGAAAAAGTAAATGGGACAATAAAGTTGAAAATACAAAAAGCTATGCAAGAGTTAAACAAACCCATATGAAATACTTTTTGGGAATGCACCTAGATTAGGTCTATACTTTCTACAGAGTATGCAATTGCAATGTGATAGTTTGACTGCATATGTGATACAATTACAACAACGTCTAACTAAGATCCACAAAAGTGTGTATTCTTCTCTTCCAGACCCTAACTCAATAGCAGGTACACATACACTGCTACCAGGAGATTATGTATATGTTAAGAAACACATAAGAAAGACATTGGAACCTAGATTTGAAGGTCCTTATCAAGTGCTTTTGACCACAGCCACTTCAGTGAAATTGGAAGGAAAAGCAGCCTGGATCCACGCATCACACTGCAAAAAGAGTCTTGAACCAAGAGAAACAGAATGAAGATCCTTCTAACTATGATAATAGTGCTTGAATGTTTTCAAATGTTTGTTTATACATGGACTCCGGGTATCAATGTAACAGTTCATGAAAATAGTACTGATCTTAGATGGGTAAATCAGGATAAGAGTATAACACAATATCATTACTACGAATGGTATTTTGTACTAGTAAGGAAACGGGAAAGCACAACAGGAGGATATATATACAATGGCAACATTATGGTTTCAATATAAAGATAGAGGACGCTCTACCCACCATCTTCGAATCCTTTGTATTAACTCCTATTCCTAGAGCTTGCATAAATGTTTCGGTATCAACAGAAAACAAAAATCAAATTTAATGTAACTTTTCCCCAGCTACCAGAATAATGGTATCGCCGAGAATGGTATGATACAGTTCTGGGAGCTGCAGGAACTGGAATGGGAATAATGAATGGGATACAGATGGAAATGATACAAAATAAGTGGAACCGTGCAGGAAGTCACATAGCTGATAGTTTAATAATTACAAGCAAATGGTTACCTACAACATTCGAAACACAAATTAGCCAGGTACAATTAACTAAATATCTCAATATTATGGTTAATCACACAGCACTAGCTAGTCTGGAGTTGTGGAAAGAAAATCAGGAGTTTATAAACATTACTCAATGTGCTTTTTCTACACTATCTTATCACATTCAAATTAATAGAGCTCGAGATGAGCTACG
This sequence comes from Aquarana catesbeiana, assembly GCF_042186555.1. Lineage (NCBI taxonomy): Eukaryota > Metazoa > Chordata > Amphibia > Anura > Ranidae > Aquarana > Aquarana catesbeiana. The sequence continues at coordinate 670,903,171 of NC_133326.1, forward strand.
ATTAGGGAATTATCGCACTTGGATGAACTATTTCAAGGGTTTAAATTTAGAAAGTACATGGTTTGAAGTACCAGGAAAAGAAGTTGAATGTGAGGAAAGATGGTGTGCTGGAAGGTTTGATGTATACAAAGTGGAGGAGGTCCAGGTAATGTGTAAGTTAATAGTGATGCCACTCCTGATAGGAAAGGATCTACCTGAATTTTGGTATCCTGAGATTTATGGACACTATGTAGATACACAAAACATGACTCATGATCTAAGTTTATATGTGCTAAAACTAATAAGGGAATAGTTTGTGGAAGAAATTCTCCAGTCCATGAACTTTGTTTATTGAAACATCAATCTAACATATGTAAGTTTCAGAGATTACCAGCAGGTGTAGGAAACAGATTTATGGAGATAGGACCACAACATATTTGTTTAGTTACAAATGATCAGGAAACTATGGAAAGTTTAAATAAAACGGCTCCTTTTTCAGGATGCGTAAAGAATGTTAAAATGCTTAAATGACAAAATGACACTTTCCTTTTTGAACCAGATGCACATAGAATATTTAATCTAGAATGGATGGTAGATAATCTTACTGATACTACTCCTTTTATAATATCATTAGAGCTCTTACAGCAAATCTTAAATGAGTCCGAAATACTTAGAAAACACATAGAGACACAAGAACATACCCTTCAAAATAATCTAATATCTGCGGTTATAGATAAAGGGAAATTAATACATTTATCCTCACAAATAAGAGATGAAACAACACATCATTGGTATGATGTATTTGCTGGATGGTCACCCACTGCTACGGCAATTTTTAATTGGATGCTCAATCCGATACTTAATCTAATTTTAGTTTTTGTACTGCTTACCGTGATAAACTGTTGCTTATATAGGAAGATTAAGGTACGAACAGATAGAATGGAAAGAGAAAGGTATTAGGAACTCTAATGACAAAAAGGGTAACTTGACATCACCCCTTTTCTATTCTCTTTGCTTATAAGATGCAGGTATGGATTTGAGGGATGAGGGTAAATAAAGAAGACTTATCCTCCTCTGACAACCCGCGGTCAGGGATAGTACTCTTTGAAGTATCGGCTGTTCACTTGTTTGCAAGGACCCAGAATCGTGGAGGGGATGATGTCAAAGGGGGAAATTGATAAGGTTGGAAATAATAGGTTGGAGTTCTACTTAAGTTGTTTTTCATTTTTCTACATAATGTGTGCGTGTCAGTTGTAAGACGTAGCTTAAGTCTTTCCAGATGTGTAAGTCCAGCGTCATGTATGTTGAAATTATACTGCTTGTTACCTTATATGGAAATTTGCTCAAACTGATGCTTGTGTAACCAGCCTTATAAAAAGCCCCAATAAAGAGCCGACAGGTTCAGTTGATAGTACGGGACCTTTAAGGCTCGGATCTGATATACAGAAACCTATATTCTGTGTCTTATTTCTTTGATAGCTAAATTTGGCAAAGCAATATAATCTAGAAGCAGTTAAGTTGAAAACTGCACTTAACAGCCTCATGGGACTTGTAGTTCTGCAACAGCTGGAGGTCTGCCTAATTGCATATCCCTGGTCTATAGGAATGTTTGACCCTTCTTCCAGAAGCACATTTGTGAGGTCAGGCAGTGATGTTGGTTTAGAAGGTCTGTCTCGCAGTCTCCGCTCTAATTCATCCCAAAGGTGTTCTATCGGGTTGAGGCCAGGAGTCTGTGCAGGCCAGTCAAGTTCCTCCACCCCAAACTCATTCATGTCTTTATGGACCTTGCTTTGTGCTCTGGTGCGCAGTTATGTTGGAACAGGAAGGGGCCGTCCCCAAACTGTTCCCACAAAATTGGGAGCATGAAATTGTCCAAAATGTCTTGGAATGCTGACGCTTTAAGAGTTCCCTTCACTGGAACTAAGGGGCCAACCCCTGAAAAACAACCCCACACTATAATCCACCCTCCACCAAATGATTTGGACCAGTGCACAAAGCAAGGTCCATAAAGACATGGATGAGCGAGTTTGGGGTGGCGGAACTTGACTGACCTGCGCAGAGTCCTGACCTTAACCCAATAGAACACCTTTGGGATGAATTATAGCAGAGACTGTGAGCCAGGCCTTCTCGTCCAACATCAGTGCCTGACCCTACACATGTGCTTCTGGAAGAATGGTCAAACATTCCCATAGACACACTCCTAAACCTTGTGGACAGCCTTCCCAGAAGAGTTGAAGCTGTTATAGCTGCAAAGGGTGGGCCAACTCAATATTGAACCCTACGGACTAAGACTGGGATGCCATTAAAGTTCATGTGTGTGTAAAGGCAGGCGTCCCAATACCTTTGACAACATAGTGTATATGTGCACTTAGCCTAATACGTGTTATACATCAGTTATGGAGTGTTAAAAAAAAAGTGCAATTCATCAGAATGCCACTAGATGGTGGTGTAGTAAAAGCATCAATATCACCCCAGGTATAATAAACTAGAAATAGACATAAAGTAGCCAAAACAATTGTAACATGAGCAGAAAAAAAGGAACTGCAAAGTGGATAAATTGGCCGGATATTAACATCCTAAAGCTGTAAGTATTTCTAGTTCCTCATTTGAATTGTAATTAAAATGCCCGAGTTAAGGATTTTATATATTTCTTGCGTGTAATAAAGCAGGGAAGGGTTAGGTTATAAGCTAAGTCCATTCATTCTAATTCTAGGAATAGGCCAACACAAAGTGGCACATACATGTGAAGTGGAAGGAAAATGATAAATGGTTTTCCAAATATTTTACAAATAAATATGTGAAAAGTGTGTTGTATATTTGTATTCATCCCCCTTTACTCCTAACTAAAATCTAGTGGAACTAATTCAGAAGTCACCCAATTAGTAGAGTCCTCCTGTGTGTAATCTAATCTCAGTATAAATACAGCTGTTCTGTGAAGCCCTCAGAGGTTTGTTAGAGAACCTTAGTGAACAAACAGCATCATGAAGGTCAAGGAACACACCAGACAGGTCAGGGATAAAGTTGTGGAGAAGATTAAAGCAGGGTTAGGTTATAGAAAAATATCCCAAGCTTTGAACATCTCTAGGAGCTCTGTTCAATCCATCATCCGAAAATGGAAAGAGTATGGCACAACTGCAAACCTACCAAGACATGGCCGTCCACCTAAACTGACAGGCCGGGCAAGGAGAGCATTAATCAGAGAAGCAGCCAAGAGGTCCATGGTAACTCTGGAGGAGCTGCAGAGATCCACAGCTCAGGTGGGAGAATCTGTCCACAGGACAACTATTAGTCGTGTTCTCCACAAATCTGGCCTTTATGGAAGAGTGGCAAGAAGAAAGCCATTGTTGAAAGAAAGCCATAAGAATCCTGTTTGCAATTTGTGAGAAGCCATGTGGGGGACACAGCAAACATGTGGAAGAAGGTGCTCTTGTCAGGTGCCCTAAAAGCAAAACGCTATGTGTGGCAGAAAACTAACACTGCACATCACCCTGAACACACCATCCCCACCGTGAAACATGGTGGTGGCAGCATCATGTTGTGGGGATGCTTTTTCTTCAGCAGGGACAGGGAAGCTGGTCAGAGTTGATGGGAAGATGAATGGAGCCAAATACAGGGCAGTCTTAGAAGAAAACCTGTTAGAGTCTGCAAAAGACTTGAGATTGGGGCGGAAGTTCACCTTCCAGCAGGACAATGACCCTAAACATACAGCCAGAGCTACAATGGAATGGTTTAGATCAAAGCATATTCATGTGTTAGAATGGCCCAGTCAAAGTCCAGACCTAAATCCAATTGAGAATCTGTGGCAAGACTTGAAAATTGCTGTTCACAGACGCTCTCCATCCAATCTGACAGAGCTTGAGCTATTTTTCAAAGAAAAATGGGCAAAAATGTCACTCTCTAGATGTGCAAAGCTGGTAGAGACATCCCCAAAAAGACTTGCAGCTGTAATTGCAGTGAAAGGTGGTTCTACAAAGTATTGACTCAGGGGGGCTGAATACAAATGTACCCCACACTTTTCACATATTTATTTGTAAAAAATGTTGAAAACCCATTTATCATTTTCCTTCCTCTTTATATATATGTATATGTATATATATATATATATATATATATATATATATATATATACAGGGCTTTTTTTCAGGGGGAACTTGGTGGAACTCAGTTCCACCACCTCTGGCTCAGACCCTTTGGTGCCTGCTCTCCACAATCACTTGTAAACACAGAAGTCTGGTGTCTGTGTTTACAAGTGACAGCTCTGCACTCTGTGTGTAATTCAATCCTGATATTTAATGCCCCTTTAAGACCTTCCTACTGTTTGTGAAATTTTAATGACCACACTCACTATTTGATGTGAATTGGAGGGTGTGTGTAGGGGGAGGGGTTTTGTGGGGTCGTGGTTAAGTTCCAGCACCTATTGTTTGAGAAAAAAAGCCCTGTGTATATATATATGTAATATTTAATTTTAAGCAAGAGCTGTCCCCTGCAGTACTTCATTTCCACCACAAGAGGCCAGCATCATCAGCTTCCTCTGCCCATGTCATAATGGATCCACCCCCAGATAGCGACCGGACAGTGAGCAGCACAATGATGAATTCATCTCTCTGTCACTCTGCTCTCTCCTCCTGTCAGTAGGTTTTTTGTCTGGCTGGCTTATTCAGCTTCTTCCTCTCCCACTATGAGCTTGTACCAGCCTCATCAGCTTCCTCTTAGCCCATGTCATAATGAATCCACCCCCAGACTGTGACTGGACAGTGAAAGGAGAAGCAGCACAGTGCTGAGCTCATCTCTCTGTCAATCTGCTCTCTCCTCCTATCAGCATTCTCCATGTCTTATTGTTTTCTTTTGCTTTTTCTTCTCGTACTCTGAACTTGTACCAGCATCATCAACTTCCTCTGAGCTCATGTCATAATGGATCCACCCCCAGACTGTGACTGGACAGTGGAAGAGGAAGCAGCACAGTAATGAGCTAATTTCTCCCGTCACTCTGCTCTCTCCTCCTATCAGTAGGTTTCTTGTTTGATTGGCTCATTCTGCTTCTTCCTCTCCCACTCTAAGCATGTACCAACATCATCAGCTCCCTCTGAGCCTGTGTCATAATGGATCTGCCCCCAGACTGTGACTGGACAGTAAAATGAGAAACAGCACAATGATAAGCTTGGTTCTCTGTCACTCTGCTCTCACCTCCTATCAGCATATTTTTTTGTCTGGCTGACTACTTCTGCTTCTTCCTCTACCACTCTGAGCTTGTACCAGTGTCATCAGCTTCCTCTGAGCCCATGTCATAACGGATCAACCTCCAGATTGTGACTGGACAGTGAAAGAAGAAGCAGCACAGTGATAAGCTAATTTCTCTGTCACTCTACTCTCTCCTTCTATCAGTATGTTCCTTGTCTGATTGGCTTCTTCTGCTTCTTCCCTTCCCATTCTGAGCATGTACCAGCATCATCAGTTTCCTCTGAGCCCGTGTCATATTGGATCCACCACTAGATTGTGACTGGACAGTTAAAGGAGAAGCAGCACAGTGATGAGCTCATCTCTCTGTCACTCTGCTCTCTCCTCTTATCAGCATATTCCTTGTCTGATTGGGTTATTCAGCTTCTTCCTCTCACACTCTGAGCATGTACCAGCATCATAAGTTTCCTCTAAGCCCGTGTCATAATGGATCCACCCCATGACTGTGACTGGATAGTGAAAGGAGAAGCAGCACAGTGATGAGCTCATCTCTCTGTCATTCTGCTCTCTTCTCCTATCAGCATGTTCCTTGTCTGATTGGCTTCTTCTGCTTCTTTCCTTCCCACTCTGAGCATGTATCAGCATCATCAGTTTCCTCTGAGCCCGTGTCATATTGGATCCGCCACAAGACTGTGACTGGACAGTAATAGGAGCAGCAGCACAGTGATGCACTCATCTCTCTGTCACTCTGCTCTCTCCTTCTATCAGTATGCTCCATGTCTGCTTGGCTCCTTCTGCTTCTTCCTTTCCTACTCTGAGCATGTAGCAGTATCATCGGCTTCCTCTTAACCCATGTGATAATGGATCCACCCCAAGAATGTGACTGGACAGTGAAAGAAGAAGCAGCGCAGTGATGAGCTAATTTCTCAGTCACTCTGCTCTCTCCTCCTATCAGCATGTTCCTTGTCTGATTGGCTTATTCAGCTTCTTCCTCTCCCACGCTGAGCATGTACCAGCATCATAAGTTTCCTCTGAGCCTGTGTTATAATGGATCCACCCCATGACTGTGACTGGACAGTGAAAGGAGGTGCAGCACAGTGATGAGCTCATCTCTCTGTCACTCTGCTATCTACTCCTATCAGCATGTTCCATGTCTAGTTGGCTCCTTCTGCTTCTTCTTCTCCCACTCTGAGCATGTACCAGCACCATTGGCTTTCTCTGAGCCCATGTTATAATTAATGCACCTCAAGACTGTGACTGGACAATGAAAGAAGAAGCAGCACAGCGATGAGCTAATTTCTCAGTCACTCTGCTCTCTCCTCCTATCAGCATGTTCCTTGTCTGATTGGCTCATTCAGCTTCTCCCTCTCCCACCAATTGACTTCTGGCAGAGGTAATGTGTCAGTCAACAGTAGGTGGATTCAAACATGCTTTGGACAAACATAGAGCTATGTAAAACATGTAAAAAAAAAAATACATAAACATATATAAAATTAAAAAATAGCAAAAAATACAAAAACATGTTTAAAATGCAAAAAAAAACAAAAAAAGTATACATTTTAAAAAAAGCAACAAAAAAAAAACAAAAAAATACAAAAACATTTAAACACGTAAAAGAAAAAAAAAACAAACAACAAAAACAAAAAATACAAAAACATGTATAAATGGAAAAAAAATACATAAACATATACATTTTTTTTAAAAAAAAAGCAACAAAAAATGTAAAAACATTTATAAGTGTAAAAAAAGCAACAAAAAAACCCCAAAACAAACAAACAACAAAAAAATACTAAAACATGTATAAATGAAAAAAAAAATACATAAACATATATCAATTTTAAAAAAAGCAACAAAAAATACAAAAACATTTAAACACGTAAAAGAAAAAAAAAAACAAACAACAAAAACAAAAAATACAAAAACATGTATAAATGGAAAAAAAATACATAAACATATACATTTTTTTTTAAAAAAAAGCAACAAAAAATTTAAAAACATTTATAAGTGTAAAAAAAGCAACAAAAAAACCCCAAAACAAACAAACAACAAAAAAATACTAAAACATGTATAAATGAAAAAAAAATACATAAACATATATCAATTTTAAAAAAAGCAACAAAAAATACAAAAACATTTAAACACGTAAAAGAAAAAAAAACAAACAACAAAAACAAAAAATACAAAAACATGTATAAATGGAAAAAAAATACATAAACATATACATTTTTTTTTAAAAAAAAGCAACAAAAAATGTAAAAACATTTATAAGTGTAAAAAAAGCAACAAAAAAACCCCAAAACAAACAAACAACAAAAAAATACTAAAACATGTATAAATGAAAAAAAATACATAAACATATATCAATTTTAAAAAAAGCAACAAAAAATACAAAAACATTTATAAATGTAAAAAAAAAAAAAAAAATACAAAAACATGTATAAATTTAAAAAAAAATGCAAAAATGTAAAAAAACAAAACAGACCAACAACAAAAACAAAAAATACTAAAACATGCATACATTTAAAAAAGCAAAAAATACAAAAACATGAAAAAAAACAAACAAAAAAAAACAAAAACAAAATCATCTGTACTTTTTTTTAAAAACACAGACTAAATGAACCACTTGGTCTTTTTTCTGCCATCACTTTTCTATGTATCTTTTCTAAAACAGAAAGTGAGAGGAAATCCCTGGTTGTCACCAGTACTAGGTGACCCCACTGGAAGATTTCCCCTCTCTTCCTGTTCTGGGGACAACCCAGAATTCTGGATTTCTTTAATTTTCAACAGGGGTTCTATTCCCTCTTCATTCTAAAACAAACGGAAAAAAAATGTTTTGTCTGTAGCTATACTTTAAGTTTAGTTATACTGCGGCAGGTTGTCCCCCCTGCGTGAGCTGTCGTAGCTATACGTTGGCTCCTGGGGTCGGGATAGCAGGCGCGCGTGCGGCCGCTGCACAGCGGGGGGGTGCCGATGCTCGTAGCCCATGGTCACGATGACCGGCCGGCCACAAGCGATCGTGAGCAGGAGACACAGAACAGGGACAAATGTGTGTAAACACACACGTCCCTGTTCTGAGAGGAGTGACAGATCGTGTGTTCCTATTAGCTAGGAACCACGATCTGTCACTTCCTCCAGTCAGTCCCCTCCCCCTTCAGTTAGAACACACACTAGGGAACACAGTTAACCCCTTGATCGCCCCCCTAGTGTTAACCCCTTCACTGCCAGTGACATTTTTACAGTAATCAGTGCATTTTTATAGCACTGATCGCTGTAAAAATGCCAATGGTCCTAAAAATGTGTCAAAAGTGTCCGACGTGTCCGCCATAATGTCACGATAAAAATCGCAGATCGCCGCCATTACTAGTAAAAAAAAAATAATAATAATAAAAATGCCATAAAACTATCCCCTATTTTGTAGACGCGATAACTTTTGCACAAACCAATCAATATACGCTTATTGCGATTTTTTTTTTTACCAAAAATATGAAGATTAATAAATATCGTCCCAAACTGAGAAAAAACTAGATTAAAAAAAAAAAAAAATGGGGATATTTATTATAGCAAAAAGTACAAAATGTGGGGTTTTTTTTCAAAATTATCGCTCTTTTTTTTTGTTTATAGCGCAAAAAATAAAAACCGCAGAGGCGATCAAATACCACCAAAAGAAAGCTCTATTTGTGAGGGAAAAAGGACGTCAATTTCGTTTGGGTGCAACGTCGCACGACCACGCAATTGTCAGTTAAAACGACGCACTGCCGAATCGCAAAAAGTGCTCTGGTCAGGAAGGGGGTAAAATCTCCCGGGGCTGAAGCGGTTAATTTCTCCTGCAGCAGAAGCGATTTCTGGAAGCTGACATCCCTGAATGGATTTAGCTGCCACTGCCAGGAACTTTGGGAAGTGACAGGTTCTTTTTAAATGAACAAATGAAAAGAAACGTGTTTTCATGTCTAAGGTGCCTTGTACCGATTCCCCCCCCCCCCCTCCTCCAGCCACAGGGCTGGATCCATATGTCAGCGCTGAGTCAGTTCGGAGGACCGGAGGCAAGCCGCACAGCACAGCGAGGACACCTCGGCAGGAAGGAGGCCGACTCTTGTCAGAGGCGGCTCAGAATCCCCGAGGGGCCCCAAATCACGGCGTGCGGAGGTTTAAATGATTCGTAAACTTAAAAAGAAAAAACAGATTGAGCCCCCGACCGCATTATACCTCCGATGACTCACACATGACATATTCACTAACACCCCCACTGATCAAGAAGGAGATTGCTGAGACGATTACTGATGGCTTACATCGTGTGCATTCAATTTATTCAAGGGGTTTTTTTTTTTTTTTAAAGTTAAATTGATAGTCAGATTAAAAAAAAAAAAAGACACAAATTCATCACATGTAGAATAAAAAAAGAATAAATAAACTGAAAACCTGCATATATGGAACCCTAAATTCATAGGAAGACCTTACGGTGGCCATACACGATTCGCCAAAAGAATCAATTTATTTTTTTTTTCCAACCGATCTCGTCCGGGAATAATCGTTCTATAGTCGACAACCCACTCGATCGAATTTGCCACACATTAGGAAATAGATTTTTGATCGATAGTTAAAAGAGAATCTTCAGTTGTACCGATAGAGCAGTATTAAACTCAAAACCCAAAATGGAATGTATTGCAGCTTATTAATTATTAGATGTGGCGGCTGCATTCGTTTTATGATCACTTTAACCACTTCAGCTCAGGGAAGATTTTACCCCCCTTCATGACCAGTCCATTTTTTTGCTATTTTTGCTATTTAGCACTGAGCTTTTTTAACTGGTAATTGTGCGGTCGTGCAACAGTGTACCCAAACTAAAATGATATCATTTTTTTTTCTCATAAATAGAGCTTTCTTTTGGTGGTATTTGATCACCACTAGGTTTTTTTTTCCAATAGAAATGAAAAATGTAAGAAAAAAATATATATTTTTTTACTTTCTGCTATATAACGTCTAAAAAAATCTAAAAAAAATAATTTCTTCATAAATTTTGGCCAAAATGTATAGTGCTCAGAGGTGGGTAGGGGGTGGAACCAATGGACAATGCTCAGAGGTGGGAAGGGGGTGGAACCAATGGACAATGCTCAGAGGTGGGAAGGGGGTGGAACCAATGGACAATGCTTAGAGGTGGGAAGGGGGTGGAACCAATGGACAATGCTTAGAGGTGGGAAGGGGGTGAAACCAATGGACAATGCTTAGAGGTGGAAAGGGGGTGGAACCAATGGACAATGCTCAGAGGTGGGAAGGGGGTGGAACCAATAGACAATGCTTAGAGGTGGGAAGGGGGTGGAACCAATGGACAATGCTCAGAGGTGGGAAGGGGGTGGAACCAATGGACAATGCTCAGAGGTGGGTAGGGGGTGGAACCAATGGGCAATGCTCAGAGGTGGGAAGGGGGTGGAACCAATAGACAATAGTCAGAGGTGGGAAGGGGGTGGAACCAATGGACAATGCTTAGAGGTGGGAAGGGGGTGGAACCAATGGACAATGCTCAGAGGTGGGAAGGGGACGTGGACAAAATGTATAGTGCTCAGAGGTGGGTGGGGGGTGGAACCAATGGACAATGCTCATAGGTGGGTAGGGGGCGTGGACAAAGGGCTGGAGTTCCTTCACCTATTCTCTGAAAAAAAAAAAAACCCTGGATAATACTATACACTGTCATTTTACTAATGACACTGGCTCGGAGGGGGTTAACATCAGGGACGATCAAGGGGTTAAATATGTGCCTAAGTGTGTGTATTATGTGTAAAGTGTGCTGCTTTTACTAATAGATCTTTTAGTTTCTCATCCCTTTGCAGGGATGAGAAACATAGAGACCTTTCCCTGTGTACACAAAAAGTGATTTTTTTTTGGGGGGGGGGGGGGTCTGGAGGAGCTCACTTGAGAAAGCCAGGAGGAAGTTGGTGGGAAAGATAGATATTGGCAGGAGGCAACCAGTGGACGTGACATCAGCAGTCCCAGCAGACCCACAGCTATCACTCAACTGATAGTATTTCCCTTCCCTGGCAGCTACATCAAATATTATGAAGGGAGGAGAAGAATAGGGCAGGGGAGCTGGGTCTGCAAAGAAAGTAACTTTCAGAATAGGTGAGGACTGTGACATGGAGGGAAGGGTGGAGTAGGTTGTAAATTTAGTTAGCTCCTCTGTAGTCAGTGGAGCAGGGGCTGATTGTTTAGGTACACTCAGTTTCTCACAGATTGCTGCTCTGATTACTTCCCCCTGTATTCTAGAGGAATGTGGATTTCTGTTGGAAGGAACAACGGAATGGGAAGTCTGAATATTTATGGGACTTCAGCCAATCCCTTGAAAGGCATGCCCAGTAGGTGGTGGGAGAGCCCATAAATGGTCTGAAGCCTGAGGCAGGAGGAGAGAGTTCATGGCTCCAGTCCTGCTGGAGGAGACCCCTGTTTAGGGGGCTTTTCTCTCGGGGCAGAATGCTAGAGGCCATCAGGTAGACATCAAGATCCTGGCTAGGCTTCACTGGGGGGGCCCTATTTCCCAACTTGATGACCTAGAATCAAGTTGGGTCTGGTGGAGCTCACTGGAGAAGGCCAGGAGGAAGTTGGTGGGAAAGAGTCCAGCTGTCCTATGGTGCATCTCCCTCACTGAGAAGTGCATGGTGGATATTGGCAACCAATGATCCTGTGGCTGTGTCAGTAAATGACCCCAATGACTGTGTAGCCTTTGTCTCTTGAAGGAGTACTAGTCACCATCAGCTATGGTCATCTATGGGACATTCCATTTTCACAGTTCAGCAAGAGAGTCTTCACATTGTCCAGTTCTTCAGTTTTGTGGTATCCCATGCTCCCCTCATCCCCATCCAAGTTCTAAGTTCCAATAAAACCTAAAAAAAGGACACTCCTAGACTGTTCCTTTGAGCCAGTGGAAAAATTAAGAAAATGCTGTCTGCCTGCCTATAAGTTCACCAACGGCTTTTGCGAGGCTGCGCTACACTAGAGAGCTGACCCTTCTGGAGTGGTCACATTTTCTGACAAGTTCAGACACATTGGATGTTAATAAAACACATTTTAACATATTTTATCGATGTTATTTGCCTTTAAATGCCTCCCGTGGTCTAGACATCCAAAAGATCCAAGGCTGCTACTGGATGCCGCCATCTTGGATGTGAGGTCAGCAGCCCCATCTGACTCAGAACTGTCCCTCAAGTGGCCCTTTATATTATTGCCCATCAATTCCCCAGCAGCTGTAATAAAAGTTAATGTGGGAAGGAGAAGGAAAGGGGTGGGGGAGCTGGGTCAGCGCAGGCAGTAAATAGACACTTTCAGAAGAGGAGAAAGCTTTGACATAGCAGTAAGGAAGGGGCTTTGTTAGGTCATTGACCCTCCTGGGCTTGGTCACATTTTCTAGAAAGTTCAGAGGCACGATGAAAGTGAGGATATCATTCATAGACAGGAAAACCACTGCAAGTAAGCATTTAAAATACTTGATTTTTATGTGCCTTTTTTTGTAATTTTTTTTAGGATGTGACAGGGTCTCTTTAAGCTGCTTTCTTTCACAATTACAAAGTACACAGATATAAAATTGTAGGCTCCTGTTAACACAGCAGCACAATCTGTAACTTGTTGACAGCTATTTCATAATTAGTTGCCATTTTCCGAGTACATTTTATCTTGATTTACATAAACACCATCCTTTCTTTACAGGTTTTTTTTTCACCGTGGGCTCCATATGTTTGTCGTGCCTTAAATATTGCATATGTCAAGGCCTGTTGATGAGATCTAATTTAAGCTTGGGTTTTCAAACAATTTGCCAATCATAAAGGCACTTAAGATGAACCTGGGAAAAGAGCTGTTAGCTGGTGCTGAAAATCATTTATAGTGTCAATATATTCCACTACTCTTTACTGAGAATGTGAAGCCACATATATGACTGGGGTGGGCCACCTGGATTTTGGTACCAAGGGTTTCATTCTCACATGGAGTCCTGGAAGTGAGGGGAAGGAGTGAGGGAAGGAGAGGAGAAGAGAGGAGAGAAGAGGAGAGGAGATGAAGGAAAGAGAAAGCAGAGAAGAGGACAGAAACAGGGAGGCGAGGAGAGGAGATGAAGGAATGAGAAAGGAGAGAATAGGAAGGAAAAAGGGAGGAGAGATGAGGTAAGGAAAGGAGATGAAGGAAAGAAAAAGGAGAGAAGAGGAAGGAAAAAGAGAGGAGAGGTCAGGAGAGAAGAGGAGGGAAAAAGGGAGGAGAGGTCAGGAGAGGAGATGAAGGAAAAAGAAAGGAGAGAAGAGGAAGGAAAGTGGTAGGAGAGGAGAGGGGAAGGGAAATGAAAGGAGATGAAGGAAAGAGAGAAGAGAAGAGAAGAGAAGAGAAGAGAAGAGAAGAGAGAATGTTGGAGGAGAGGTGAAGAGAGGAGAGGAGAGAGGAGATGAAGGAAAGATAAAGAGAAGCGGAAGGAAACAGGGAGGTGAGGAGTAAGGATGAGCTCCGGCGTGTTCGCATGCTGCACGTGCCGATCCCGCCAGGAAGTCGGCACGGCGCAGCGCTAATCACAGGCAGTGAGACATTTCCCGATGTGTGGCTGCAGAGCTCGGGAAATGTCTCACTGCCTGTGATTAGCGCTGCGCCGTGCCGACTTCCTGGCGGGATCGGCACGTGCAGCATGCGAACACGCCGGAGCTCATCCTTAGTAAAGAGGGAAGATGAAGGAAAGGGAAAGTGGAGAAGAGGAAGGAAACAGGGAGGTGAGGAGAGGAGATGAAGGAAAGGGAAAGGAGAGAAGAGGACAGAAAGTGGGAGGAGAGAAGAGGAGAGGGGAGAGGAAAGGAAAGGAGATGAAGGAAAGAGAGAAGAGAAGAGGGAGGAAAGTGGGAGGAGAGGTGGGGAGAGGAGAAGAAGGAAAGATAAAGGAGAGAAGAGGAAGGAAAGTGGGAGGATGGAAGGAGAGAAGAGGAGATGAAGGAAAGAGAAAGGAGAGTTGAGAACTGTAAGGGACAAAAGAAGAAGGAGACAGATAAACAAATAAAAGTGGAGAGGAGTGGAGAAAAAGGGAGAGGAGAAGAACAAAAGGGAGATGTGAGGAGCAAAGAGAAGTGGCAGAGCAGCAGGGAAAAGGAGACAACATTGGAGGATAGAAAGACATATGAGACGAAAGAAGAGAAGAGGATTGAAGGAAGAGGGGAGTAAGGAAAGGGAGATTTAAAGGGGTTGTAAAGCCTCAAGGTTTCTCACCTTAATGCATTCTATGCATTAACCACTTCAGAAGAATTTACCCCCTTCCTCACCAGGCCATTTTTTGTGATACGGCACTGCGTCGCTTCAACTGACAATTGTGCGATCGTGAGATGTTGTACCCAAACAAAATTGATGTCCTTTTTATCCCCACAAATAGAGCTTTCTTTTAGTTTAGTTGTATTTGATCAGCTCTGCGGTTTTTATTTTTTGCGCTATAAATCAAAAAGCAACAATTTAACAAAAACAAATTTCTTCATCAGTTTAAGCCAATATGTACTCTTCTACATATTTTTGGTAAAAAAAAATCGAAATAAGCGTATATTGATTGGTTTGCGCAAAAGTTATAGTGTCTACAAAAAAGGGGATAGATTTGTGGCATTTTTATTATTATTATTTTATTTTTTTACTAGTAATCACAGTGATCTGCGATTTTTTGAGGGACTGCAACATTGCGGCGGACAGATCGGACACTTTTGACACTTTTTTGGTACCATTGACATTTATACAGCGATCAGAGCTAAAAATAGCCACTGATTACTGTAAAAATGTCACTGGCAGGGAAGAGGTTAACACTAGGGGGTGATCAAGGGGTTAACTGTGTTCTCCAGGTGTGGTCTAACTGTGGGGGGATGGGACTGACTAGGGGAGGAGAGAGATCGGTGTTCATATTTAGTAGGAGCAAACGATCTGTCTCCTCTCCCCTGAGAGAAACGGGATATGTGTGTTTACACAGATCCCGGTTCTCGCTCTGTCACGAGCGATCGCGGGTGCCCGGCGGTCATCGCACTCGCGGGGCACGCGCACTGGTGACATGCTGCAGGCACGTGCGCCTGCAAAAGCGTCTCAAAGAGCCGACATATAGCTGCAGGGGAGCCATCCTGCCGCAGTATAACTGTGGCGGCTGGTCAGGAAGGGGTTAAAGTGTGTGTTACCCCAAACACTTCATATTACTGATATGTGCCTGCTATACAAACGTACTTGTGTGAAAAAGTATCCTGTCCTCTTTGTATTGCTTCCTTTGTGTGAAATCCCTGGTGATCCTGCCAGTCTCTCTGCTTTTCTATTAAAAACTGACCACATTAAACATGAGAATACACCGTGGTCAATTATTTAGCTGTCCTGGGAACTCAGCTTGTTCTCCTTCAATGATCAGACTTGTCCTGATACGCCGCTCCCCCCCCCCCCCCCCGCACAGTAAACTGGGAAGCTCAGTGTGCTGCTGATTCTCCTCCCCCAGCTCTTATGCAGCTGAAAACAAAGGGAATGTGATCACTTATAAGAAATACTTTAATATAAAGTATTTATACTTTTTTTATTTCTATGCACAAATGTTTTGCCTTTCATTTCTATTTTAAACTGAAAGGATTGTTTTACAAGATGATCGGTTACACTCACTTTAAGGTGAAAAACCTTCTGTGCTGTAGGATCCCCCCAGACCCCCCCCCCCCCTTTTTCTTACTTGAGCCCGAGCTGATCCAGTGATGTGCACGAGCTCAGCGGCTCCAGTCGCTGTCTCTCCTTATTGGACAGATGGATAGCAGCAGGAGCCATTGGCTCCCACTGCTGTCAATCAAATCCAGTGACAGGGGAGCAGGGCGTGGCAGGGTTTCGCTGTCAGTGTCAATGGACGCAGCAGCGGGACTCAGGAGGGAGCCCACACAGGCGCCCCCCAGGGAAATCGGGGCACCCGCCTAAGAGGAGGGGCCTGGAGTGCCGGCGGGGCACCTCAGAAGAAGAGGGTCGGGGCTGCTCTGTGCACAGAGCAGGTAAGTATAGGCATGTTTGTTATTTCTATAAACAAAAACAAAAAACAAGGGTTTACAACCCCTTGAAGAATGGGAGTAGAGACGAGTGATGGCAAAGGGAGAAGACTGGTAAGGAGAGAAAGAAAGAAGAGAGGAGAGGAGAAGAAAGGAGAAGAGAAAGGGAGAAGGTGAGGAAAAAATAAAAAATAGGAGTAGAGAGGAGAAAAGAGGAAGGGATAATGGAAGTGGCAAGGAGGGCACAGGCGTAGAGAGGCGAGGAAGGAAAGGAAGAAATGAGGGAAAGAGAGGAGAGGAGAAGAAAGGAGAAGAGAAAGGGTGAAGGTGAAGAAAAAATAAAAAATAGGAGTAGAGAGGAGAAAAGAGGAAGGGATAAGGGAAGTGGCAAGGAGGGCACAGGCGTAGAGAGTCGAGGAAGGAAAAGGAAAAATGAGGAAGAGAGGAGAGGAGAAGAAAGGAGAAGAGAAAGGGAGAAGGTGAGGAAAAAATAAAAAATAGGAGTAGAGAGGAGAAAAGAGGAAGGGATAAGGGAAGTGGCAAGGAGGGCACAGGTGTAGAGAGGCGAGGAAGGAAAGGGAGAAATAAGGAAGAGAGAGGAGAGGAGAAGAAAGAAGAAGAGAAAGGGAGAAATGAGGAAAAGAGAGGAGAGAAGAAAGGAGAAGAAAAAGGGAGAAGGTGAGGAAAAAATAAAAAATAGGAGTAGAGAGGAGAAAAGAGGAAGGGATAAGGGAAGTGGCAAGGCAAGGAGGGCACAGGCGTAGAGGGGCGAGGAAGGAAAGGGAGAAATGAGGAAAAGAGAGGAGAGGAGTTTGCTCCAGTTTCTTCTCTAACAGACTTAGACAGTAATCTTCATTCAGAAGCTGTTAATCCAGATGTATTATCCAGACATGTTTATTTGTAGATTGTATTTTTTATTACTACTATAATACTAATGCTATCATTACATACTCTTCAGGCCCTTAGAACTTTCACACTGAGAAAGTGGTTATAATGATTTATTTCCATTACACTGGATGAGTAAGTCTGAATAATAATCCCATGGGACCTTCTGCTTCAACTATTTGAAGCTTTCTTGTCCAGGACACTTTGGATTGTTTTTTTTTTCTCTGGCATAACATCTCAGTGTAGGAATTGGGGGGGTGAGGACTCAGAGAGAGGAGACAGACATCTGGGCTCCTCGTGTCTGAAACATGTGGGGAAAATAATGAGGTTGCATTGCGTTGCCCCCACCAGTTCTAAACATTCCACTCATACATTTCTGTGTGCTGTACGTGACCCCCATTAGAGTTCCAAACAGTTTACTAATCCCATTACCAACTTTCATACAGTAAAACCATATAAAATGGAACAATAGAAAATGTAAAAAAGTTTGACTTACAGCTAAACACTCGACACAAAAACTTTAATTTAAATATGTTCCTCGATAACCACAAAGGATATTAATCCAGTTTATGTGTGCTAAATGCCTTTGCAAACCTTGTTATTACCTTTTAAAGTAGTAGCGACGTCATCACTGTGCTGTAGGAGGGACCCAGCAGCTCCACCCACTACAGGCTGACTGTAGAGAACTACAGGAGGGGGTGGAGACAAGACCAGTCACCCTGCACAAGGAGAGAGAGCAGCAATGACCGGTCTTTAATACAGGAAGCTCCTCCACAGATGGAAAGTTTGCTATATCAGCTCTGTCAACACAGCTAGAAACAGTAATTGCCATATCAGTGCTGAAAGAGGCTGAAGCAGCACACAGAGAGAAGAAAACGGTATGAGATTGTAGCACTGCCCCCTTGGGGGTTGCTTAGAATTGCACGTTCATCTGCACCACTTTCACCCTGTGAACTTTCCAGCCCTCCTGACACTCTAGGTTCAGACATATTGTATGTACCTATAAATAACACACAGACACAATGCAGATTGATTAGCTCTCTCTGATTTTACTGTTCAAACGGAGTGTCAAGTAACAGGGTATTGGTCAACTAAGTCCTGGGTAAACAGCCAAAACTCAGTTATAAAGGTCCCCTGAGATAATTAAGTAAACAACTTGGAATCACAGGTATAAATTAGCAATGCACAAAGGAACAGACATGACTAAAGGATTCGTCAACCTTGGGTCCTTACCATTAGATTAAAGACACAGACCGCGTGACATGGGTTTTAAAAGGCCACAGCAGCCCCATTTATTAACCAACTAATAAATAACATAACGTGAAAACACGTAACACATACCCGTAAGAACAAAAATAATATCCAACAGCAAGAGGTCTTTGGGTGTATTAAAAAGGCACACTTTAATGACTTTAATGGTCTATATCCTCAGCTGTGCCCCAACTGGCTCGAGGACGCTCGGACATCACACCAACTTCCATATTTCCTTCCCCCAGGGGACTTATCTCCTGGGAGAACCACCGCTAACCAAAGGAAAGCGCCATCCTTAGATGGGCCCCACTAATCCTGTGACCATGCAAAATTTTCACTGACCCCCCAAAGACCCCTTGAACCGCCGACTGCTGCGACAAAATTGAACAGTACACCTTAACATGAAATTATACCATAACCATAAATATAGTTGTTTTTTTTTTTTTTTTTTTTTTATGTTTCTTTTTTTTTTTTTTTTTTTTTTTATGTGTTCCTTCTCTTTTTTTTTTTTTTTTTTTTTTTTTTTTTTTTTTTTTCCTTCTTTTTTTTTTTTTTTTTTTTTTGAAAAGCAAAACATGTAACAACAACAACATGTACCCCATCCTTAAATACCAACACTCCCTCAACCTGTCCAGCATGTTAACCCCTAACACAAGGGCGGGAGGGTGGGAAGATGTCTCCTCTCCAACTTCTCTGAATGATGAAGAATCCACCCCCTACACCGGACCCCAAGCCTCTGGCCCTGCCCCATCTGCTTTCTACCTCCAATCAGGTAAGAGATGACTTCTTGCCCCCACCACTGACCTGACTGACCGTTACTTGACCCCTGTTCCTCCCATAGTCATGCAGCCCCTGCGTCCATTCTCTCCTATGGGTCTCACTATAAATGAATGAATATCTAAAGAACACCACTAGTTGCTGTATATACTATCACTGCAAAAAAAGGGGGGACCTCAGGGTGGCATATTATACCTTTAATCCTAATTAGAGACTGGGTATTCTAGATCTTAGGCGTGTGTCCCTTTCAATGGATGCAAGGCCTCGCAGCGATCTTCACCGGCAAGTTGGAGCTCATAGAAACAGAATCCTGAATGTGGCACGGTGGTATGTGGTCAAAGCAAAACAGCTGTGCCTGGCTAAGCCTTAGAATAATTCCAGGTGTATGGTGTCTGTATACAGTGTTCTGGCAGATAGGATAAGGCAATTCCAGGTGTGAGGTGTCTATATACAGTGTTCTCTGAGATAGGATAAAGAAAAGATTGTATTAGCGGGCGGATGCCCTCTCAGCAAACTGAAGAACATCACAGGAACCTCCTGAAGAGCAATTCAAGTCGATGCATCATTCTAAAGAATGAGCGGAGATGCCAGATCGGCTGCTGGGACCGTGAGTCCGCCTGGGTCAGAGCTGGGATCGGCGTGTGGCAGCGTGGTAGGCCAGAGCCCTCTATCACAGCAGCGGAGGGGCGTGTACTTGATGGACCCCAAGAAGCAAGAGGCTTGGGCCTAGTCTGCTGACCCTTTTTAAAGCCTCTCCCAGAGTTCTTTCTTTGGGGCAGATGGCATGCAGGGATGTGTAGTCCAGGGATAGTTCTGCAGAATCAGGATGTCTGTTCAGGAGACTACAGTCCCCACACTGCTCTCTGCTGGGCTCAGGAAGATGATGCAAGTAATTTCAAGCCCAGCACTAGAGGAACACAGGGATGGTCAAAGAAGGGAGAGGGTGAGGCTTCATGTACACGGGACGTTTTTACAACCTCTCCTGAACTATTTAACTTGACAGATAGTAACCCACGTTTAAAACGTCCGTTTTGCCACATTTACATGCCGCATTTGTGTTTAGAAGCGTTTTAAAAGCCAAAAATGAAAAACGCCTGTAAAGGAAATGCGGCTAAACACGATTTACTGCGTTTATAAGCATTTGTCGCTTGAAATGCTTCTAAACTCAGCGTCTGAACCCATTTTTTTGCGTTCCAAAACAAGCCTCTAAACTCAACTGCCTAGAAACGACTATAAATGACCCTGTGTACATGTACTGATAAGATAACATGGAGGAGAGTTCAGGGGTAGTTGAAAAAAATGGCCAACTGCTCCTAAACGTTCGTTTAACAGCAGCAGTGTACATGAGGCCTAAGTCTGCAGTGCCAGATAACTGTAGTCCTCTGTAGGCTACATGATATATTTAAAAAAATGGCAGTTATTTCATGAAACACATGGCCAGACTGGACTGGGACAAAAAATAGGCCCAGTCATTTTAGATTGAGCAGCCTATTTTTTTTTTTAAACCAAAAACTTACTGTGAGAGGAGGACCAAGACCACTGCAGGCTTATTGGAAAGCAGCAGACCAGCACCAGAGAAGAAAAATAAAGACAGTATCTGGCTATGCTCATAGTGTATCCTAAGAACGCTGTGTATCCTGCACAATGTACGTAGCCTGATACATCTATATTCCCCCTCTGAGGGGTTGCCTATGCTACCAGCCTACTGTTCTCCCCTGAACATGGTGTACACCAGCCCTGTGTCCTGGAACCCAGTGCTGGAACTTGGCTCCACTAACTTGCCAGGCAGGGGGGCACTAGCTTGGGCACCTGTGGCAGTTGCCCCGCATCTCTTGTGAGGTGCCTGGGGCCATCCCATCTGTGGCAGCCAGCGTCTCTTTGATCAGGGGGGTGTCACATCCTCAGCTCTGAGGGGTCCTTGCTGCAACTTGTATTCCTCCGTTTTGGAGGGTCAAAAGTGAAGGACTATAAGTCCCAGCATGAACACCTGAGATCTAAGGATGTGAACTCCTCCTCCCCTTTCTATCCCTCTGAGGGTGTTATCTGTTGTCCAGCACCAGTTCAGCTGCTATCCTCTGTCCCTGCATCTCTGCCCGGCTCCCTCATGATAGCCCAACAGGTTCCATTGCCCATCTCTCCTCAGACCCTAAAATCCACTTCCCTTCACTTTCAGAGCAGAGGGCTGCAGCCACAGGGGTTGGAGGAGGTGGGTGGGACTGAGCACTAGGAGGAGGAGGAGGAGGAGGAAGTTACATCCTCCTCCACTCTGAATGTTGGGGCCTCTCTCTGCATTATGTGATATCACTGGTTGCTAGACATCAGGTGATCCTAGCAACCAGACAGTGGGTAGTGGCGACCAGCGGTGTAACCAGCAGAACCGGGTTTAGGCCGGGACTAGTACTGTGACTGAAGCTGCAGCCTTTTTTTTTTTTGGAGAGTCACAGCAGCCTTTTTTTTTAGAGAATCACAGCGGCCTGGGGGCAATTGCCACCCTGCCCCCCAGCCCAGTCTGTCCCTTTTAGCAACGCATCCAATCACTGTTTATTTATTTCTGCCTTAACCCTAATAACTGTTGAAAAATACGCCCTTTTTTAACCAGACACCACCAAGTTACTAATTCATTCATTTGTTGTCTCTTGTTTTGACTATTGCAACTGCCTCCTCGTTGACCTACGAGACGAGACCTACAAGATATACAGACCATCCCCACTTCAATCTATCATGAATGTGCAAGACTCATTTATTTTACCAACCATTCAGGAACCCACCCCTCTCGGACAATACCTCTGTGGGCAGAGCAGTTACTGTAACTTTACTGAAGAAGTGTGGCATAACAGCTCAATATGAACAACATCTTTCCCCTAACCCTAGTGGTGTGGCTGCCCAGGCATACCTCTGTGAGGTGAGAGTCCATTATGGCATTGTCCATGGCTTGGATGTCTGTGTAAGTTCCAGTGTCTGCAGTAGCAATCACGATTCCACGAACAGAACCGACCAATACAGTAAGAAGTATCAAGAATCTGGACCTCAGCCTTCCCCCTTTTTATAGCACAGGTTGATTGGCTAGGACCAAAAAGCCCGGGAACTGAGCCTATAACAGTTATCCCTTACCCCAGCCTGGGCCAACCGATATCTCTCTAGTAACAATACATTTCAACCTGCCTACAACCCTTCTAGGTTCCAATCACATAATGTATAAAATTTAAAACACTAACAACATACAAAGCCAACCACAACTCTGCTCCACACTACATAACCAACTTTGTCTCAATATATCACCCTAACTGCCCTTTTAGCTCCCCCAAGACCCCCTGTTCTCCAGCTCTCTCATCACCTCCTAAAAAATGCTTGTCTCTAGGACTTCTCTTAAGCCTCTCCTACACTCTGGAGCTGTCTACTCCATCTTTTTTTCATCATTTACTTAGTGTTTACATCTACTTCAGGCCACTTTATATACAGTATCTCACAAAAGTGAGTACACCCCTCACATTTTTGTAAACATTTATTATACCTTTTCATGTGACAACACTGAAGAAATGACACTTTGCTACAATGTAAAGTAGTGAGTGTACAGCTTGTATAACAATGTAAATTTGCTGTCCCCTCAAAATAACTCAACACACAGCCATTAATGTCTAAATCGCAGGCAACAAAATTGAGTACATCCCTAAGTGAAAATGTCCAAATTGTGCCCAAGGTGTAATATTTTGTGTGGCCACCATTATTTTCCAGCACTGCCTTAACCCTCTTGGGCATGGCGTTCACCAGAGCTTCACAGGTAGCCACTGGAGTCCTCTTCCACTCCTCCATGATGACATCACGGAGCTGGTGGATGTTAGAGACCTTGCACTCCTCCACGTTCCGTTTGAGGATGCCCCACAGGGGTTCAATAAGGTTTAAGTCTGGAGACATGCTTGGCCAGTCCATCACCTTTACCCTCAGCTTCTTTAGCAAGGCAGTGGTTGTCTTGGAGGTGTGTTTGGGGTCTTTATCATGTTGGAATACTGCCCTGCGGCCCAGTCTCCGAAGGGAGGGGATCATGCTCTGCTTCAGTATGTCACAGTACATGTTGGTATTCATGGTCCCCTCAATGAACTGTAGCTCCCCATGCCAGCAGCACCTATGCAGCCCTAGACCATAACACTCCCACCACCATGCTTGACTGTAGGCAAGACACACTTGTCTTTGTACTCCTCACCTGGCTGCCGCCACACACGCTTGACACCATCTGAACGAAATACGAACCACAGAACATGGTTCCAGTAATCCATGTCCTTAGTCTGCTTGTCTTCAGCAAACTGTTTGCTGACTTTCTTGTGCATCATCTTTAGAAGAGGCTTCTTTCTGGGACGACAGCCTTGCAGACCAATTTGATGCAGTGTGTGGCATTTGGTCTGAGCACTGACAGGCTGACCCGCCTACCCCTTGAACCTCTGCAGCAATGCTGGCAGCACTCATACGTCTATTTCCCAAAGACAACCTCTGGATATAACACTGAGCATGTGCACTCAACTTCTTTGGTGGACCATGGCGAGGCCTGTTCTGAGTGGAACCTGTCCTGTTAAGCCGCTGTATGGTCTTGGCCACCATTCTGCAGCTCAGTTTCAGGGTCTTGGCAATCTTTTTATAGCCTAGGCCATCTTTATGTAGAGCAACAATTCTTTTTTTCAGATTCTCAGAGAGTTCTTTGCCATGAGGTGCCATGTTGAACTTCCAGTGACCAGTATGAGAAAGTGAGAGCGATAAAACCAAATTTAACACATCTGCTCCCCATTCACACCTGAGACCTTGTAACACTAATGAGTCACATGACACCGGGGAGGGAAAATGGCTAATTGGGCCCAATTTGGACATTTCACTTAGGGGTGTACTCACTTTTAGTGCCAGCGGTTTAGACATTAATGGCTGTATGTTGAGTTAGTTTGAGAGGACAGCAAGTTTACACTGTTATACAAGCTGTACACTCACTACTTTACATTGTAGCAAAGTGTAATTTCTTCATCGTTGTCACATGAAAAGATAGAATAAAATATTTACAAAAATGTGAGGGGTGTACTCACTTTTGTGAGATACTGTATTTTATAGTGTACCAACCACAGGTGATATTGAAAAGAACAGCAAGATGGCAAGGGAATATAAAATTGACTCAACAAGGTCTAACCAAAGGAAGCCATTGGTATTCTCATGTAGCCATCCACCCGCGCCTGCCAAATACCATGCCTGTTCTCATGAAGGCAAGTGATGTCCTTGAACACTTTGCTAACATCCAAATATGAGTCACTGTGATGATCTGGAACAAGGCTAACTCTACTAGGTCATCCTAATAGAAAGTAACAAGCTGTGACACAATACAAACTTTGGTCCAATTTTGTTGAGAACAGACCCTAACAGGAAATGCTAAACTCACTTTCCAGTTCATTGGAAACTCATTCCCAATTCTGAGAGTTTAGCCATTGCCTAATATGCAGGATTAAAAAATATTCTGTGATGTATGTGCCAGCTGGTACGTGATTATAGTGATTGAAAGAAGAACATAGTGCTACTGATGTTTTCATAAAAGTAAAGAATGAGTAATACACCAGAATAATGCTGGCGAAAAAGCAGGATGACAAACAAAACGATCAAAGGAGGAAGGCTACATTTAGTGTACTAGAAGACAAAGGGAACTTAAAGAGGAAGTAAACCCCTGATGGGTTTTACTTCCTCTTTATTTCCCTGCAAAGGTAAAGCATAATGGGCTATTATGCACCGCATAGTAGCCCATTATGTGCCACTTACCTGAAAATGAAGCCTGCGATGTCACCGCTGTCCCCACTAGCAGCGAGCGTCCATCTTCATCCCTGTTCCTTCTGGGGCCGCAAACTCCGGCTGTTACTGGCCGGATTCGGGTGACGTCACTCCCGCACTTTAGTCACGGCATGACCCACTTTAGAAACGGCACGATCTGCCCTTTCTAAAGTGCACATGCGGCGTAGACACCGTCGCTCGGCTTCATTGTAAATATCTCCTAAACCTTTCCATCACCTATAGGTAAGCCTTAATATAGGCTTACCTGTAGGTAAAAGTGGTTGTACAGGGTGTACAGCCACTTTAAAGTGACACTGTACTAAAGAGATACTGTCATTAGAATACATGTGTCCTAAGGACAGCATCTCTCTAAAATACACATTCTATACCCACTGCAGGTAAATGGAAGCATCCAGCATTTCCAGATATGTCAAATGCCAACACCTTCCCACTACTTGCTATAGAGCCACATGCCAGCCATCATGTACTTGTAGGTAGCCTCCTCACATACAGTTAACTGTGACAGGACAGTCTTGCTGGCTGAGAGGAGAAGTGGGACTGCAATGGTATCATACTTACTTTCTCATGCCGAAATGTCATAAAATATTCAGAATGTGTTTGTGTTTTCCTGCTGTTTTGTGAAATCCTGTTGAGGCTGTAACTGTTCTTTAATGTGTCTCCAGCAGCCATCTTGGAGAAGCCTCATGTTCTGATTGGTACCAAGTTCTCTTGAGATTTTGTCCACCATTTTCTGTTAGCTTCCACATAAAAGAGGGCCCAGCCACCATTTTGAGAGACACGTCTGTGGAATGAGTGAGGGAAAGGTATACTGCCTGTGAGGGAAAGCTAGGCCTTACTCAGGGAGAGTGTTCCAGCCTGTAGGGACAGGGATCATCAGGAGTCCTGCCTATCAACACTGCTGCTGTGCTTGTGATAGAAGATCATCTAAGACAGTGTATTTTCCTGTTAAATCATCTCTGCTGCATCTGTGGAATGTGCTTTTGGACATCAGCCTATGGCAAGTAATCTAAATGTGCCTTGTATACCACTGATGTGCCTGAAGAGAGGAATAATAACTACAGTGCCAGTTTACTGAGCTGCATTCTGTATTCACCCTTTACCTGGTTAACAGATTAGTCCAGTGATGGTGAACCTTGGCACCCCAGATGTTTTGGAGCTACATTTTCCATGATGCTTATGCACTCTGCAGAGTAGTTGAGCATCATGGGAAATGTAGTTCCAAAACATCTGGGGTGCCAAGGTTCGCCATCACTAGATTAGTCTGTTCACTGGATTCAAGTCTGTCTGGTATCTGTTTGGTTATGCCCTGGATTACTCCTGTGAATTGTCCACTGTCTCCCCCCGGTATTAAACTTCTCTGAGGTTATTTCACGATTGAATGATGTAGCGCTACCCCCACAGTAGCCACTGGATTTGTTGGGTCTTTCCCCTTCTACACAGCCAGGTAACAGGAATGTTCGCACTATCTCCACAGGGTCATTAAACAGTCTAGGTGTTTTAGTTTTGTTTTTGTTTAGTTAGGGTATAGCTTGGATAGGGAATAGGGATGCATGGGATAGGCCAAAACTGTAGAACTTGAATCAACTCTTGTGGAATTGCTAATGTCTGTGGCTGCTAAGAATTGACTTGAAATGTGTTTTCCACTCGTGAAAGTGATGATGCAGCTAAGATAACCACTAAAAAGGTTCCAAACTGAAGAAACAGGTGCTGCTCTTTTCAGGAATGCCAAAGCACCTGGCTACTCTTGTCCCAAGCTAGAGATATGGGGTTGACTTTGGCTCTAAGCTGTAAAGTATAGGGAGGACAGAGATAGTCAACTGTAAGCACCACATCCCATGATTAGGTAATGAACAGAAACTAAAGGCTGTTTAGCCTAGAGAAAAGGGGGAGGGGAAAAAACTTCCCCAGGGACTTTTAAGGTGCTATTTAATAAACAGTATATTCAAAGAATTCTGTACAATCATAGTAAATAAAATTAATATTTATTGATATGAATCACTTTAAAATATTTATGCCATACTTCAAGAGTAAGACATGTTAATAAGAACACTATGACATAAACAATGTCACCCAAGAAAATTTTTTTGTTATATCACAATTAGACAGTGCAACAAGAAGCAACTACTTAAAGGTGCCAAGACAATCTGCCGCTCTCGACATGTTTCGCTCTAATACGAGCTTCTTCAGGAGTTTAAAGGCAATGATTGTGGCGGACTCAGGCTGTAGCACATTAATCCGACATAAATATTTCAATAGATCGACAGTACTGCTGCTAGTTTCAAACCGGAAAGTTCACATATATGAGGGATATCACTGCCATGCTATGACCACAGGGGAATATAAAGTTTACGAAGCGGCCCTGGAACATAAAAGTATACCGGCAAATAGTATCATATAGGTGGAGATGGCATCATGAACGAGTGAAAAAATTGGTGAAAAAATTTCACTGATGGCTGCAAGAAGGAGCGATCGCCAGCAGAAATATTTTTTCACAAGTAGTGGTCCGGCATGCAGACTGAGGGGAGCATCACGCTGCCTCTGTAGGATCGCACCGGTGACAGAGATCCTACAGAGGAAGCGTGATGCTCCCCTCAGTCTGCATGCCGGACCACTACTTGTGAAAAAATATTTCTGCTGGCGATCGCTCCTTCTTGCAGCCATCAGTGAAATTTTTTCACCAATTTTTTCACTCGTTCATGATGCCATCTCCACCTATATGATACTATTTGCCGGTATACTTTTATGTTCCAGGGCCGCTTCGTAAACTTTATATTCCCCTGTGGTCATAGCATGGCAGTGATATCCCTCATATATGTGAACTTTCCGGTTTGAAACTAGCAGCAGTACTGTCGATCTATTGAAATATTTATGTCGGATTAATGTGCTACAGCCTGAGTCCGCCATAATCATTGCCTTTAAACTCCTGAAGAAGCTCGTATTAGAGCGAAACATGTCGAGAGCGGCAGATTGTCTTGGCACCTTTAAGTAGTTGCTTCTTGTTGCACTGTCTAATTGTGATATAACAAAAAAATTTTCTTGGGTGACATTGTTTATGTCATAGTGTTCTTATTAACATGTCTTACTCTTGAAGTATGGCATAAATATTTTAATGTGATTCATATCAATAAATATTAATTTTATTTACTATGATTGTACAGAATTCTTTGAATATACTGTTTATTAAATAGCACCTTAAAAGTCCCTGGGGAAGTTTTTTCCCCTCCCCCTTTTCTCTAGGCTAAACAGCCTTTAGTTTCTGTTCTTTGGCTCTAAGCTGTTCCCTGGTGCCAGACATGTAAAGCATTGCAGCCTTAATGTCTTCTCTGTACAGGCTTAGGGACGTTTGAAATGGAAGTTACTCACTCATTCCTTGTAAGTGCTTCCTAGAATCCAAGAGGCTGCTATATGGGGACACTGCTATATAGGCCAGGTCTTGCTTTCAGGATGGCTTCAGCTAAGCCTAGCTGAGGATGGTAAAGGGTGTGAGGCTTTCAGCTGCTCCTCTCATTCTCTCCTTCTCCTGGCCTTCCTCCTGCCTAGGGGCAGAGCCACCCCAGCACAGGGGTCCCCTCCAGATGACCGGACCCTGGACTCTGTCCCCTACCTGGCAGGCTTCTGACTATTTATGGGTTGTTCCCCCACCTACTGAGCCTTGCCTTCTCAGGGATTGGGGGAAACATAAATATTCAGGCTGCAGCCTCTGTTCCTCCACCCTCTAAGTTCTAGAACTATCCAGTGAGTTCTAGAAGCCAGGGGGAGGTAACAGAGCCACAGACTTGAAGCACTGCACGGTCAAAATCAAATTAACCCCTGCTCCTCCACCTATATACGGTAGGAGCCCAACTAAATGTACCTACACTTAGTAATACTGAGGATGCTACACTGGGACCATGATTAACAAACAGCTATTACCTTTTTTCTGATATCCAAGTAAAATTCCTCAAAATCTGGTCACCACTGATTTCCTACTCCCTCCAGATCAAAGGGTGTTAAATCTTTGAGCTGTCTGGGTACCTGGATGGCCCATGGGAGAAGGGAATTTAGGATAGGGACAAAGCCACATTCTTCCCATACCAACAATACTTAGTATTCTTCTCCATCAGCTAAACAAAGTGTTATGCCGTGTACACGGGCAGACTTTTCGACCGGACTGGTCCGACGGGACGAATCCGTCCGACAATCCGACCGTGTGTGGGCTTCATCGGGCCTGCAGCGGATTTTTTCAGACGAAAATCAGAGGGACTTTAGATTTGGAACATGTTTCAAACCTTTCCGCCGGACTCGAGTCCGGTCGAAAAATCCACTCATCTGTATGCTAGTCGACGAAAACCGACGCTAGGGCAGCTATTGCCTACTGGCTATCAACTTTTTTATTTTAGTCCGGTCTTACGTCATCTCGAACGAATCCGTCAGACTTTGGTGTGATCGTGTGTAGGCAAGTCCGTTCTTTCGAAAGTCCCTCAGAAGTCCGTCGAAAGTCCGTCGGAAAGACCGTCGGACCTTTCATGCCGAAAAGTCCGCCCGTGTGTACACGGCATTAGAGGAATAAAAGGAAAGGTGAGCATGTGAAGCTTTGGTGGATGGCATCTACGTATGAAAAGCGCAGGTTGATGCAACTATAAAGTGGGGAATTGGCAGCCAAGTAAAGACGTTTCTGATCTGTTATGTAAAACTGGACTGGGCTGCCAATAGATCACCTTTTGGATATCAGCCAACATGTATGGAAGATGAAATTTCACTAGACCAAGTAGGATCACATGTGGAAGGTCCAGACTGGTCAGATTGAGCAACTGATATGGAAAGCCACCTTGTGTGCAGATTTGTGTGCTACCAACAGCCAGAACTGAGCCTAATCTGTTTGTGTAAGGTCAGGAGTAATTGGTACCTGTGTCTAGAATCTTGTGTAGCAAGTGTTTATTTTTGAGTTTTTTTTTTTTTACCATTTATTATTGCTTTAACAAGAAGTGTAAGGACAAGAATGCATGTGTGTAAGCTCACGCATTCACCATGGTGCACACGTGCACGCACAGGCGAGTCCACAGATCTTGGCACCTGGGGGCATATTTAAACCTGAGGACTGCCGCCTAGCCTTGTTGCTGGATTGTTTTCAGCTCTGTTCTCTGTGTTCTGTACTCCTGAAAAGCTGCTGACCTTGCTATTGACCCATCTACATCTGACATTTCTCTTCCAATTCCCCTTGCCTGTTATGTCTGCTACTGATCCATATTACTGGCCCTGGCCTGGACTTTTGACTAAGATTCTGCCTGCTGAATGTTCCCGGTGTTTTAGTTTTTTCATATCAGCTTGCCTGCCAATAAATAGTAAGAGCTATCGGAAGTCATTAAAACTTTGTAAAAAGTTATTTTTTTCTGAAAGCTATAAAAACAATAATAATAGTTTCAGCTAATTTTCACCTGCTTCATGTACAGTGTCTGAATTTCCTTTATTCTCTGTCAAGAAGCTTATGTCCGTTTAGAGGCACAAAGGTGAGTAATGCACTTCCTTTCCATTTGATGCTGAAAAAAGATTCATAATTACTGCACTTAGCTGTGCCCCCTGCTGTTGTCCGCTCTCTTTTTATCCTGACGTGATGATACTTTGAGACAGGGCCACGCTACTGGTGGCAGTCCGCCTTACTTAGAGGACGATAGGTTCCAGTTTTTCCTGTCTTCCATACAATCATCATGCCTTTCTGAGTAGATGACTCGTTTTTATTGTCTATTTTTCCTGGACTTTGTGTCACTATGAACTCAATCCCCCCCCCCCCCTTCTATTTTATATTATAATTTATTTTTTAAGAAGAAAATCTGACACAGGCCTGAGCGAAGCAAACTGAGCATTTAAATAAAATACATAAGCAAAACATACCTTAAAGAAGATCTATCATTATAATTTTTAATTGTAGCGTTCTGCCTGTCTATGAGACAAAATACATAAAGTGTATTTCCCCTTTCCTTCCCTCTCCTTCTCCCCCCCCCCCTTTTTTTTCTCCCTCTCTCCAATGTCCATCATAAGTTCTCAATTGTAATTATTTGTTAGTATTTTATATAATATATTATAATTTGTCAGGACTGGCTCTGCCCTTCCTTCTCTGAGCTGGCCGCTCAGCTGTCGGCTAATTGCCAGCTCCCATCTCTCTCCACAGTTAACCAGATGTTGTGGATCTGCTCGTCAGTCCTGCCTACTTAAAGATCTCCAGCTCACTTCATTCCTGCCTTTGCCTTGGTCACATCACAAGAAACCATCTCCTGCATTCCTGTTTAAAGACTGGCTTTGCTGACATCCCTTCTGGCTCCCTATTCTGCTTGCTGTTCCTCTACTTGGATCCCTGACTTCTGGCCTGGCTGATTACCCGATCTGGTTACTGACTTCTGGCCTGGCTGATTACCCGATCTGGTTACTGAACTCTGGCCTGGCTGACTACCCGATCCGGTTACTGGACTCTGGCTTGGCTGACTACCCGATCTGGTTACTGGACTCTGGCTATGCTTTGACTACGCTTACTCCATTTACCTTTTTATTTTTATTAATAAACAAGTGTGATTTTACTGTACTTCTGCCTCGGCCTGGTTAATGGTTTCTGACATAATTATAAATATAATATTATAACGTACAATATATATATATATATATATATATATATATATACACAATATATATATATTGTACCTTAATTGTACTCTAATCTCCTTCAATCTCCTTCAATTTGAATACATGCATCTTTTGTGTTCCTTGTTGTTGGCACAAATTCTGATGAGGCATTAATAGCGAAACACATTGATCCCGCACACTCATGTTTTGTGGACAGAAACTGATTAGACAGTGCATTGAAAAAGTATTCATACCCCTTGAAATTTTCCACATTTTGTCATGTTACAACCAAAAACTTAAATGTATTTTATTGGAATTTTATGTGATAGACCAACACAAAGTTGCACATAATTGTGAAGTGGAAAGAAAATGATAAATGGTTTTCAAAATTATTTACAAATAAATACGGTAATACCTTGGTTTGCGAGCATAAATCGTTCCAGAAGCATGCTTGTAATCCAAAGCACTCTTATATCAAAGCATATTTTTCCGTAAGAAATAATGGAAAGTCAGAGAATTTGTTCCACAACCATTTATTCTTATAAAAATGATCAAAATATGAGCAAAAGCTCATATTAATACTGTACAGTACTGTAGTAAGAATACTGTACTGTACCTCTGTGTTGAAGAAAAAAAGAGAATCACAGTTTTAAAGTAAAAAAAAAAAAAACAAAAAAAAACAATTACACTCACAATGTTAAGGAGTCTGGAGCTCATTCATGTAAAGCCGCTATGTATATTACAGTAAAGCCGCTGGTGTACAGTATACAGCGCTATATGTGGCAAAAGGTTCGGGGGCGATAGTGGCTCCCAGCGCTTCCTGGAGAACTCGGAGACACTCAGGAACTGCTGACATCACTTCCGGGTGCACCGGACGCACGTTACACCCGCCCCACCCAGGTGGGAGTGTCTCTGGGTGTCTCCGGCAGCTTTACTATACATATACACAGTGGCTTTACATGGATTAACACCAGACTCCTTAAGATTGTAAATATAATTCTTTTGTTTTTACAGTAAAACTACTGTTCATATATAAAGACAGCATTCGTATATCAAGACAAAATTTTTGAAAAATTGTTGCCCGTCTTTCAAAATGCTCGTATACCACGTTACTCGTAAACCAAGGTATTACTGTATTTGAAAAGTGTGGCATTCATTTGTATTAAGCCCCCTTTACTCTGATACCCCTAACTAAAATCTAGTGGAACCAATACCCTTGAAAAGTCCCTTTACGAGATTACGAGATACTATCCTAACCTAGCTGCTTTGCAGAGTTCTCCCCAGTGTTCCAGTATACTGGCTTTGGGGTCCTTAACGTCTTTCTTTCTGGCTGTCCTCTCTAATGATTCCCTGCACTTTCACTCCCCAACCAGAACCTGTTCCTATCTCTAGGCCTAGCTTCTTCCTATCAAACAGGGTTCTGTCCCTACATACACTTTCCACACTGTTGGCATGCCAATTTATAGCACCTCTGTGTCCAAGATGGCGACCCAGATTTTGTGGGAACTCTGTGACTATTTTAAGAACCAACTACCAAGACGGCAACTTGGAGTCCATGACAGAGAACATAGTAGTCCTCTGCCATGTTCCCTCAACTAGACTAGGAGGTGACTGAGCGGTCATCAGATCTCTTCATCACATCTCGCACCACTGTCCCGACATGCATTTAAGGTTTTTGTTAAAAGTGTATGCTGATAGATTTTTTTGTGCATATGTGAGTTTTCATTCTCACGGGTTCATTTTAACAGTGGCTTTGTTTCTTTTTGGCAAGGATTGAGGCTGAAGATTAGGATTTGGTCATTTGGGTTGAGCTTAAAGGCCAACTCCAACTTTAGAAAAATTTAAAAGATGATTGCTCTTCATGAGTTAGACTTAAAAACAAAGCAATACTTACCCTACCCCTGGTATAGTCGTATGCAAACTCACTACTTTTTGATCCAGAGCCAGTCCTCTTCTAGACTGAACGATGGCTAGTGTAATTTAACCAGCGTTCCAGTGAGCCCAAGACATAATGAACATGGCCTTTTAGGTAAGTGACATCAAGCCACCCTGAGCCCACATGATTATCCGGAAAGAGTGATGTTTTCAGCAGTGTTCAGGACACTCACCTTTAGAGAGGAAATAAGCAAATAAAATAAAAAAATGTGGTGGTGGTGGTGGGGGGGAGGGGTGACTTCAAAGAGAAATAGGGCACAAAGAAACAGTTTAGGAGGGGCCAACCTTGAGTTGGACTAAAGCAACTCCTTCCAAGACTTTTGTTCTTGTTTTAGATGAAATGAGGATGGGCTAGAACTTCCATCACATTTACTACTATAGTTTCAAAAGTGCAGTGCTTAAAAATAACAATAAAACATACAGT
This sequence comes from Aquarana catesbeiana, assembly GCF_042186555.1. Classification (NCBI taxonomy): domain Eukaryota; kingdom Metazoa; phylum Chordata; class Amphibia; order Anura; family Ranidae; genus Aquarana; species Aquarana catesbeiana. The sequence goes on from NC_133326.1 coordinate 670,936,972, forward strand.
ATATAAATAAGATACATATAAATACAACAAGTTAAGTGAAAACGATGAAAGCCCAAAAAGAGGTACAAGTGAAAGAAAAACCTTGTGTGCTCCACCACCTGGTGTACAATAAAACTCTTACCAGAGCACATGGACTCTTTAAGATAAAAAGAGTCAAATGCGCTTGTGTATCCAAACAGTCCCAAATGGTGTGAAAACAACTGGATGGAAGGACTTCCGGTTCCGGTGCCACATGGAGTTCACCACAGCTCCAGCTTCACAGCCAAAATTATGGCTTATAAAACCAGCCCAGATCATCGCCGCCACCCGCAGACCCTCTGGATAGCCCCACGAACCCTCCCCCACCGCTCCAATGGACTGCTACCTTGATAAAAGCAGCCCGCGAATAACGCCGGCCCAAATCGAGACCGGGGATGCGGCCTTGTCTACTTGCGTGGTGGACGCGCCTGACATGGAGGTGAGCAGTGGTCCCTCCCATCCCTCACAACAGCAAGAGGCTGACAATACAGATAGAATTGCTCAAGCTGTAGCAGCGAATCCAGCCCCCACTATAGCTGCCTCAGTAGAGAAGGCTGTTAATGCTGGCATACTGCTGATAAAAAGAGAGCTGGAGGAACATGCATCTGGCCTCAGTGAGGCTTAAAAATAGAATCTCCAGCATGGAGGAAGAACTGTACCAGGCACAGGCTACAGAGCAAGCCCAGGATAAAACCAATCAATATGTACTCCAAAAACTGGAAGATTTAGAGCATAGATCGAGACGCAGGAACTTGCGATATGTTGGAGTACCTGAATCAATGCAATCTTTTGCAATTTCAGGATTTTGCACCCAGCGCATTCCTGAAGCCCTAGGCTTGCCAGGACCCTGTACGGTCGAAAGGGCACATTGCATGGGGGTATACTCCTCTGAACGAACCATCCCTCGACCGATTATTACCAAATTCCTTAATTATGCAGATAAAGCAGCCATCTTGCAAAAGTACAGGCAAGCCAGATCCCTGCAAAGTGATGGAATTAAAATTCTGATCTTCGCCGACTACTCGACAGAAGTCCCTAAGAAAAGGAAAGTCTTTCAGCACATCTGCACAGCGCTTCATCAACAACAAATAGAATTCACACTGGCGTTCCCTGCTACACTCTGCCTCAAAGCACCTAACAGGGACAAGCTTACTTTTCAGGATCCGTCAGATGCAGGGAAGTTCATACGCTCTCTCCATTCAGATTCACCTCCCAACTTTCAATCCAGGGCAACCCCGATTCCTAGATCTCTGGACCAACATAGTCCACGCAAGGATTTACCAAAACATTTTAAGTCCTCCGGCTCAAACAAGCTCTTTAATCCTCGCTGACACCTTGGATATGGAACTTTCCTGATCATACTTCCGGGTAATATGGTTACTCTGACTTTGGTAATGATATGGTGATTTTATCGTCTGTCACAACCATTCTAATGCACACTATTACTCAAATGTCATAGTTGCCCATTAAGCTTTGCTTACTATTGGTTTCCTTTTTCCTCTGGGTCTCAATAATAGCAGTTGGTATGCCTCCCTTAATGACAACACATGTCTGCCTTATTGCACTTCCACACCAAACAGGTGACCGTTTATACCTCCCACAGGGTCTGTCTCCGGGAGCTGGCTTTTACTGTGAACCCATGCGGAAAAAAGCAAAGTCTTATGGAAGCTTTGTTATTTGGTTTTTTTTTGGTATCCCCCCTCAATGCCTCTTCCCTTTCTTTTCATCTACTCCTCCCATTATTGATCACCTGCATACTTCTATGGCAATAGATGATCCACCTAGGGAACATGCCCGTCCAACCCCTAACGTAATAATCTCCCCATCCTTGGAAATCACTCTAGTTATTATAATATCAGCACCGCTCCACACTCCACAACCCCCCCCCCCCATGAGAATCACCTCATGGAATGTAAAGGGACTTAGGTCCCCTATTAAGAGACACAAGATGCTAAGACACCTCAAGAGGCTGAAAACTGACATTGGTTTGCTAAAGGAAACCCATCTGACACACCCTGATTATCATCGCATGAAAAAACTATGGGTGGGAACTGTGTTAGGATGTGACACGTTTGGCCGCAAAGCCGGGTGATCATCCTAATTCATAAAAATCTTCCATGTGAAGTTATTTCAATCGACTCGGATGATCAGGGTCGTTTTCTCACTGTTCACGTCTGACTAGGCGACAGAGAACCTAATAACTCTGGGAAACATTTCTTTGGAGACCTATCTACCAGACTTATGAAATTCATTCTTATCCCCCCATGTTGGACTTCAACTCCACATTTCACATGACAGACGAGAGATCCACCCCTAAACGACAACTCAAAGAAGTACGTAACCTAGAGCAAACCCTTCTCGCTTCCACTATGGAATCACTGGACTTTACTGACCTGTGGAATCTCTTCTACCCTATGGACAGAGAATTCACTTTCTACTCCACTTCCCACAAGGTTTTCACTAGAATTGACTACATTTTCTGCACTGACAACATAGTCCCTATGATCTCAGAGACTGAAATCCATGAAATAGCCATATCAGATCATGCCCCAGTTTTGGTATCTTTTAGTGACACGGTATCTAAGTCCAATCCTCGCTTGTGGCGATTTCCGTCATACCTTCACAATAATGCTGATTTCAAGATATACATGGGTCTGGCATGGATGGAGTTTGCCACTGCCAATTCCTCCCATGCTGATAACTCTAACCTTTACTGGGATGCAGGTAAGGCCTATCTAAGGGGTCGAGTCATATCATATGCGGCCTCTTATAAGAAAAATACCCTATCCAGCTATAGAAAAGCAAGCTCCCGCCTTAGGTTGGCTCAACGAGCCCTTTCCGCTCAAGACTCCCCAGAAAATAGAGATGAATGGCGAAAGGCCAAATGCGAGTTTGATACATGGGCAGATAACTTAGAATTGACCAAGCGAGCTCATGCTGACACCACTTTGTATAAATTTGGTAACAAATCGGGCAAGCTCCTGGCGAGACTGTGCAAAGGGCCATACAGGCCCACTTATATCACTGCCCTGTGGGATTCCTCAGGCACGGTCAAAAAGACACCACAGGAGGTAAATAGTCATGTAAACATTTTATTCTTCCTTATATGCCCCAGACCCCATTAATTACAGCATCGCTCACAACTTCCTTGACAGACTGGACCTACCATCAGTTACTCCTTCCCAATTAGGCTCCTTAAATGTGCCCATATCCAGCTTAGAACTTTCTAGTACCATCCGCCAACTAGCCCCTAGCAAAGCCCCCAGTCCTGACAGATTCAAAGGAGAATTTTACCAGACCCTGGTGGGTTTGTTGAACCCACCCTCCTCAGTGCCTACAATGACATCTGGCAAGGAGGCACGTATCTACCTTCAGGAAACCAAGCCATCATAAAACTACTATCAAAAAAAGGGAAAGATCCTGTTGAACTGGGTTCATAAAGGCCCATTTCACTTTTAAACTTGGGTGTCAAGATCCTCTCAAAAATTGTCGCCACTAGACTCGCCACTATTATCCCCACCTGGATACATCCAGCAAAGTCAGATTTTGTAAAAGGGAGAACGGCTTCACTGAACATCCGCAAGGTATTGATGGTACTAGAACATGCTAAAAAGCATCCGGGGGGATTTCGCTATTATCACTCTGGACGCAGAGAAAGCCTTTGATAATGTCAGCTTCAGTTGGCTTTTACTGGTCCTGGCTAAGCTAGGCTTTACTGGTTCCTTCAATCGTCTGGTTACATTCATGTATTCCTCACCCACGGCCAGACTGGTAGTGGCAGGTCTCCTCACTGACAAATTTTGTCTACACAAAGGTACGAGGCAAAGCTGCCCCCTGTCACCTTTACTCTTCAACTTGGCGTTAGAACCTCTCTCTAGATACCTAAATACTAAGGCATCTCTACATGGGATTCATATAGGTGAGCATGAGCTGTGGGCTGCTCTCTTCACTGACGATGTAATCATTCTCAGATAACCCCTCTTCCGACATGACAACCATAAAAAACACATTTGACGAGTTCAGACTCTGCTCAGGCCTATGTATCAATTACAATAAAAGTGAAATCCTACCTCTAGGTTCCTCTTCAAACCCACCCTGGGCATCCCACTCGCCCTTCACCATAGCCAAATGTCACATTACTTACTTGGGTATCAAGATTGGGAAAATTCCTTCTTCATTGTATACCTTGAACTATCCCACTCTCATTAATAAAATCATTTATGAATTGGAAAACTGGATGGATCTGCCTCTTTCGCTTCTAGGGAGATGTCATTTATTTAAAATGGTCAGTTTCACCCGTCTACTCTACCATCTTCAAACCATACCATTTGCTCCTAAAGCATAGACACATCCAACTTCTAAACAGAGCCATTTCCAAATGTATCTGGCGTCAAAAGAGGCCACACATAGCTCTAACAAAGCTACATCCCCCCAGGGGCAAAGGGGCATTATTTTGCCAAATTTTAGCGAGTTTATAATCTAGCATGCTTACTGAGAATAGGTTTGGACTGGATACAACAGGCTTCTCGGTACTCCAATTATTCTATCGAAGCAATGGCACATCCTTACTCTTTGGTGGCCCTATTACACTGCCAATGGAAATCAGGAAATCAATATGTCCAGACCTTCAACACAACCTTCTTCTACGAGATACAGCCATAGGCTGGAGGGATGTACGCAAGAGTCTACATCTATCCATCTCCAGGCATTCACCAATCCAAGAAAACCCCAGCTTTCCCCTGGAACTGGAACACCAATTCTATACTTTATGACAAAGAAATGGTCTCACTAAATTTTCCTCTCTCTGTGATATAGATTCAGGCGCACCCTATGCCTTTACTGCCATAGCCCAGAAATTCTCTCTGCCAAAATCTCTATTTCTGACAATGTGTCAACTTCATCCGCACCTCCTGTAGGGAAGGTGTCAAGAGAATTCGGACATCCATCATTGATTGTTTGCTGCAATAAGGTTCTTATACCATATCGGACATCTACAAACTCTTAATCTGCATTCTCTTCTTCCTCTGCGGCAAACTGGGGCAAAGACTTTCCGGATCCAGAGTTCCTGGACAAAATACTGCAGGGTTACAACAAAGTCCTTCAGTTGATACCTTGTGAATATAAATGAAAATACTCCACCGCGTCCATATACCTTTCCTTGTGGACAAAAACAACCCTCAGTCGCTCTCTTGTCCTCTCTGCCACCAGGCAAGACCCACTTTATCTCACTGCTTTTGGTCATGTAAATACATTTCCATTTTCTGGGATCAAATCATATCCTTCATACGGGGAATTACCTTGCTACATCTCCCAAAAGACCCCCTACTTTTAATCTTCGGTTACTGGGACAAGAAACTCCTGATACGGTCTTCCAATGCTAACCATCCACATAAAGATTGGATCCTAATCTGCCTTTTTGCAGCTCGGAGAGCAATACTCAAAAATTGGACCTCTTCATCCTGTCCAAAAATCTCACAGGTTAAACAAGAGCTATTGCTGCAGCTTCACAAAGAAAAAATCAACACTGACTTTAACCATCCGGCTGCAAATAAACGGTTATTCTCATGGGGGTGCTTTCATGAACTCAACAAAACTTCCAGGGACACCCAAGTCTTTCCATAGCCCTTTCGTTTTACTACAAGGATCTCCAATCGAACTATGATATTGATGACAACTCTTGAGGTCTCTCTCACTCTTCCTATCTCACTAAAAGCTCTAGGGATTGGAACTGGACTAATTATTCTTCACCCGCAACCATCCAACATATAAAAAAAAAAAAAAAAAAAAAAACTCATCACTATTACCAGAGCTGCTTGTCTTCAACTAATGCATCTAAGGAAAGCAATCGCAGCCCCCCCTCCTTCTTTATAGTTTTTTTCCCCTCATAGTTTAGTACTCTGTAATAGGAGATCCATCCAGTTCTACATTGTTATTTATTTCTTCTGGATTTACTGCTGTATGTCGAGCACTCACTCTCTCCTATCATAGTGCCCCCCCCCAGGGGTTACCAGGGTACAATGATGATTATTTACTATCTACCCCTTCATTTATCTCCACTGTTTAAATGTTTAAATGTTTAAAATGCCTATTTCGGGCGACGAGGAGTTCCTCCTGTCGCTTTCACCTTATATCTGTATGCCAAGTTCTTCAATAAATTCTTTTGAAAAAAAAAAAAGATGAAAGTTTTCATCCACAATTTTGATTAGTGCTGCAAACAACGACACCTAATGTGCTCCACCTCCTGGTTTACAATAAAACTCTTATCAGAGCACATGGACTCTTTACGATAAAGAGAGTCAAATGCGCTTGTGTATCCAAACAGTCCCAAATGGTGTGAACACAACTCGATAGAAGTTTTGATCTACAATTTTGATCAGTGCTGCAAACAACGACACCTCGTGTGCTCTACCACATGGTGTACAATAAAACTCTTACCAGAGCACATGGACTCTTTACGATAAAAAGGGTCATATGCGCTTGTGTATCCATATGGTCCCCTGCTCAGATTCTTAGGCCTCAAATGGGTTCCACTGCAGCCTCATAGATGTCACCTCAATAGATACACTTATAGAGGATCCCATATTGGCTATCTCCTTTCACAACATTAAGATGCAAGCCAGGAGGAGGTTTCCATGGCCAGCTCGGACATTCAAACAGAGGTTGGCCTGTTTGCAGCACTAATCAACACCGGGGATCAAAACTTTCTAGTTGCGTTCACACCATTTGGGACTGTTTGGATACACAAGCGCATTTGACTCTTTTTAGCTTAAAGAGTCCATGTGCTCTGGTAAGAGTTTTATTGTACACCAGGTGGTGGAGCACATAAGGTGTCCTTGTTTGCAGCACTAATCAACATTGGGCATCAAAACGTCCATCTAGTTGCGTTCACAACATTTTTGACTGTTTGTGTTACTTGCACATCTTTTTTTGGACTTTCATCTTTTTCACTTAACTTGTATTTATATGTATTTCATTTATATTATGTTTTATTGCTATTTTTAAATGCAGCACTTTTGAAACTATACTGGTTATACCATTTGTATCGATTGTTGTGCTAGCTGCTTATTAAGCCTATGTAGCGTGAATCTATTTTTATGCCTACATGTCTGTGTCCCTAAAAATGGGACATGCACTCTACAAATCCCATAGTCCATCTCAGGAGTGAGCAAGAGAAGGTGGCTATGTCTCACCTTAAAAAGTTGGGAGGTATGCATACCTGTGACAACTCAAAAATGTTGGATTACAATTCTCAGCCTCTGTCATCATTGTCACCATATGTGACATAGGTGCGATCTTTGATGCTGAACACAGCAGACAAAAAAATCTAATGCCAATGTTCTTGTGCTTTGCATAAGCAAGCCATGGAAACCCATACTGAAATCTCAACTCTTAAGGCTCCGAAAGGTATACAAAGCTGACAGTTGATTCAGGCAGCACGCTACACCTAAAATAAAAAATAAAACATGGAAAGTTACGAATGGAATGTTGCTTTTAAAGCCAACATTAGAAGCATAGTATGTTCTCTTTATCGGCATCAATAAAAGCACATCAGCAACACATCCCACAAAAATGTCCCTCAAAGTGCTTAATGACTTGTGGGATTTCTTATGTAACAGAAGCAGCTGCGTCACTCTGAGTGTTCTTGAAGCTACATGAATATAGAAGAATTCCATGTACTCACACAAAGACAAGCGCATGACACATCGCATCTTTAGATAAATACATTTATGGACTACTGTGGGAGAGACAATTAGAAATTAACCTCAGAATATCAAATTTTCCGAAGTAGAAAACATCTGCAAACTGTTAGAAACCATGTGAACGTTCATAAAGAAGCAATACCAAAAAGGAGCCATGACCAAACTACATAGTGGGCTTGCTACTACAAAAATGAAGAAACGATAAGTCTTCAAGTGGACCTGAATTCAAAAAGTAAAGATTTCCTATGTTAACTGAGCCTAGGTAATACAGTATAAATGTACCTTTTGTCTCAATGTGAACCTTCATAAGGAGAGTAATGTGACAACCATTGGTCAGACCACTGCCCTTTTCACCAACTTGTGGCAAATGACTGGTCAACCCCACACCACGCAGTCACTAATACTCAACAATGACGCTCTCAGTCTCACCCTGCTGGAAAATTTTCCAGCTTGCAGGACAGCAATCTAAACGACAACAGACTGAGAGCAATTGTCTCTGGGTTTAGTTAACTAAGCAATTAACCCATTAAACTGCCACTAACTATTTTTAGTGAAAGCGTGTAAATGTTCACAATATTAGCAATAGCAATTCTGATTTTTAAAAAATTGTCTGTACACACACTGCCACCACAGACAGGTATATCCAGAGATCTACCATATAGTAGTGCTCTTCAAGAGACAGGGATTCTTTAAGCTTTGCGTTGGTGCATAAGACATAATTTTAACACTTTTCATACATTTTGTTTAACTGCTTCCCACCCGGCCTATAGAAAAATGACCGCCGGGCAGAACATTCGCTGTTCTGGGTGGACGTCTTATGACGTCCTCCGAGGATCAGGGCATTTTTTGCTATTCGGCACTTTAAATGGAAATTGCGCGGTCATAAAATGCTGTACCCAAACAATATTTATATCATTTTTTTCACACAAATAGAGCTTTCTTTTGTGTTTTTTATTTTTTATTATATAAATGAAAAATTACCAAAAATTTTGAAAAAAAAAATATCATATTTTCTTCTTTCTGTTATAAAAGATATCCAATAAAATCAAATTTCTTCATAAATTTAGGCCAAAATGTATTCTGCTACATGTCTTTGGTAAACAAAAAAATCCCAATCAGTGTATATTATTTAGTCTGTGAAAAAGTTATAGCGTTATAGCGTCTTCAAACTATGGTATATACCAGTGTTTCTCAACTCCAGTCCTCAAGGCGCCCCAACAGGTCATGTTTTCAGGTTTTCCATTATTTTGCACAGGTGATTTGATCAGTTTCACTGCCTTAGTAATTACCACAGCCCTTTCATCTGAGGGAAATCCTGAAAACATGACCTGTTGGGGCGCCTTGAGGACTGGAGTTGAGAAACACTGGTATATACTGTATACTGAATTTATGCAGCTATAGACGTTACAGTGTAATGGCAGTGAACAGCGACTTATAGTGTGACTGATAGAGTGGCGGGCAATCTGGCACTGACACTGGCAGGGAGAGCCACTAACTGACTAACTGACACTGATGTCACTAGTGACACTAATGCAGTGATCAGTGATAATACTGCACACTGTACTTATGACACTGACTGGAAAGGGGTTAACATCTAGGGGCAATCAAGGGGTTAATTGTGCTGTTTTTTACGTACTGATCAGCAGGTTTCAGCCAAAATCATTGGCTGAAATCTGCTGCCAAACTCATGCTGTGTCCATGTGTATGTTGCCGAGCCTGAATCTACCGCCTGCTCGCAGTATATTCATACCTCCCAACTCTCAAACTTGAAAATGAGGGACACTTGAGGGAGGCAGAGACCTGCGGAATGCTTTGTACACCGCGGCAAAAGATGGGTATGGCTAAACTTCACCGTGGAAGGGGTTTAAAAGGCATGGTTAAAATAAAAACAGGCTTTGGATATGTGCTGTGGGGGGGGGGGGGCATTACTTAGGGAAGAGAGAGGACTTGAAGGTGGGGTGGAGGGGGTCAGATATGCCCTGGAGGGGTGTTTAGGGGAGGGAGAGAACCTGTACAGATATACAGCCATGGCCAAAAGTTTTAATTTTACAGCCATGGCCAAAAGTTTTAATTTTACAGCCATGGCCAAAAATGGCCAAAAATATTAATTTTCACAAAGTCTGCTGCTTTGTGAAAATTAATATTTTGATGGCAATTTGCATATACTCCAGAATGTTATGAAGAGTGATCAGATGAATTGCAATTGAAAAGTCTCTCTTTCCCATGAAATTAACCTAATCCCAAAAAACATTCCCACTACATTTGTGAAGAAAGGCTTCAGGACACCCAAGAAAGTCCAGCAAGCGTTAGGACCGTCTCCTACAGTTGATTCAGCTGCGGGATCGGGGCACCACCAGTGCAGAGCTTGCTCAGGAATGGCAGCAGGCAGGCGTGAGTGCATTTCCACACACAGCAAGGAGAAGACTTTTGGAGGCTGTCAAGAAGGGTAGCAAAGAGGCCACTTCTCTCCAGGAAAAACATCAGGGACAGACTGATATTCTGCAAAAGGTACAGGGATTGGACTGCTGAGGACTGAGGTAAAGTAATTTTCTCAGATGAATCCCCTTTCTGATTGTTTGGGGCATCTTGAAAAAACCTTGTTCGGAGAAGAAAAGATGAGGGCTACCATCAGTCCTGTGTCATGCCAACAGTAAAGCATCCTGAGACCATTTATGTGCGGTGTTGCTTCTCAGCCAAGGGAGTGGGCTCGCTCACAATTTTGCCTAAGAACACAGCCATGAATAAAGAATGGTAGAAAAACATCCTCCAAGAGCAACTTCTCCCAACCATCCAAGAACAGTTTGGTGAGGAACAATGCCTTTTCCAGCATGATGGAGCACCTTCCCATAAAGCAAAAGTGATAACTAAGTGGCTTGGGGAACAAAACATCAACATTTTGGGTCCTTGGCCAGGAAACTCCCCAGACTTTAATCCCATTGAGAACTTGTGGTCAATCCTCAAGAGGCGGGTGAACAAAAAAAAAATAAAAACACACAAGTTCTGACAAACTCCAAGCATTGATTATGCAAGAATGGGCTGCCATCAGTCAGGATGTGGGCCAAAAGTTGACAGCAAGCCAGGGCAAATTGCAGAGGTCTTGAAAAAGAAGGGTCAACACTGCAAATATTTACTCTTTGCATAAACTTCATGTAATTGACAATACAATCCTGTGACACTTATGAAATGCTTGTAATTATATGACAGTATACCATTGTAACATCTGACAAAAAGGTCTAAAAATACCGAAGCAGCAGACTTTGTGAAAATTAATATTTGTGTCAGTCTCAAAACTTTTGGCTGTATGTTGGGGGTAAGTTGGGAGTGGAGTGGACTTGTGCTAGAAGGTGGAGGCAGATATATGAGGGGGGCTCTTTGGGAGGGGAGAGGACTTGTGCAAGAAGGTGGGGTGGAGGGTCAGATGTGTCCTGGGGGGTGTTTAGAGAGGGGAGAGAACCTGTGCAGATACAGTGCCTTAAAAAAGTATTCATACCCCTTGCAATTTTTCACATTTTGTCATGTTACAACCAAAGACGTAAATGTATTTTATTGGGGTTTTATGTGATAGACCAACACAAACTGGCACATCATCGTGAAGAAGAAGGAAAATGATAAATGGTTTTAAATCATTTTACAAATAAATATGTGGAAAGTGTGGCGTGCATTACAATATTTTGTAGAACCACCTTTCCCTACAATGATGTGATGCGGGACAAGCACAAGATTCACTGTGTTTCCTTATATCGCATCGCTCTGCAAAGCAATTGCAAGGAGTCCATGCTATCTGCTCCGGCTCTCAATGTTAGATTAACGACACCCTGAAACAGATTGAAAAATGCAGTGCGATTACCAGAGTTGCATGCATGGGTGTGAAAAAAAAGGGTCCTGCGCCATTTTGGTGCGGATGTGATGCAATTTGAGATATAAAAAATGTATGGCTCAAATCGCACCGCACAGACATCGCATGTGAATGCCATTCCTCTGCGAATCACATGCTGTGTCCCACACTGCACAAGTGTGAACCCAGGCTTACTGGAGGGAGAGAGGGCCAGGGGTGAGGATGGCCCATTCAACATCCTTCAAGCAAAGGAAGTGTGAGAGTATATGAGTCTGCATGGGAGTGTGTGAGTATGTGAGTGTGTCTGCATGGGAGTGTGTGAGTATGTGAGTGTGTCTGCATAGGAGTGTGTGAGTATGTGTGTGTGTCTACATGGGAGTGTGTGAGTATGTGTGTGTGTCTACATGGGAGTGTGTGAGTATGTGAGTGTGTCTGCATAGGAGTGTGTGAGTATGTGTGTGTGTCTACATGGGAGTGTGTGTGCATGAATATGGGATTGTGTGTGAGTATGTGAGTGTGTCTGCATGGGAGTGTGTGAGTGTGCCTGCATAGGAGTGTGTGAGTATGTGTGTGTGTGTCTACATGGGAGTGTGTGTGCTTGAGTATGGGAGTGTGTGTGAGTATGTGAGTGTGTCTGCATGGGATTGTGTGTGTGTGAGTGTGTCTGCATGGGAGTGTGTGCGAGTATATGTGAGTGTCTGCATGGGAGCGTGTCTGTGTTTGTGAGTATGTGAGTGTGTTTGCATGGGAGTGTGTGCGAGTATATGTGAGTGTCTGCATGGGAGCGTGTCTGTGTTTGTGAGTATATGGGTGTGTCTGCATGGGAGTGTGTGTGAGTATGTGAGTGTGTCTGCATTGGAGTGTGTGTATGTGAGTATATGAGTGTGTCAGCATGGGAGTGTGTGTGTGTGTGAGTATATGGGTGTGTCTGCATGTGAGTGTGTGTGTGTGAGAGCATGTGAGTGTGTCTGCATGGAAGTGTGTGTGTGTGTGTTTGTGAGTGTGTCTGCATGGGAGTGTGTGTGTGTTTGTGAGTATGTGAGTGTGTCTGAGTGTGTGTGTGTGTGTTTGTGAGTATGTGAGTGTGTCTGCATGGGAGTGTGTGTGAGAGGATGTGAGTGTGTCTGCATGGGAGTGTACGTGTGTGTGAGTATGTGAGTGTGTCAGCATGGGACTGTGTGTGTGAGTATGTGAGTGTATCTGCATGGGAGTGTGTGCGTTTGTCTGCATGGGAGTGTGTGTGTGTGTGAGTATGTGAGTGTGTCAGCATGGGAGTGTGTGTGAGTATGTGAGTGTGCCTGCATGGTAGTGTGTGTGTGTGTGTGTGTGAGTATGTGAGTGTGTCTTCATGGGAGTGTGTGAGAGTATGTGAGTGTGTCTGCATGGGAGTGTGTGTGTTTGTAAGTATGTGAGTGTGTCTACATGGGAATGTGTGAGAGAGAGTATGTGAGTGTGTCATTGTGTGTGTGAGTATGTGAGTGTGCCATTGTATATGTGAGTGTGTCAGTGTGTGTGTGTGTGAGTATATGAGTGTGTCAGTGTGTGTGTGAGTATGTGAGTGTGTCAGTGTGTGTGTGTGTGTGAATATCTGAGTGTGTCAGTGTGTGTGTGAGTATGTGAGTGTGCCAGTGTATGTGTCAGTGTGTGTGTGTGTGTGTGTGTGTGAGTATGTGAGTGTGTCTGCATGGGAGTGTGTTTGTGAGTGTGTCTGCATGGGAGTGTGTTTGTGAGTGTGTCTGCATGGGAGTGTATGTGTGTGAGAATGTGTGCGTGTCTTTCTGTATGTGTTGCGCTGCCAAATAATAAATAATGTAAACCCACTATGAATAAAAAAATACATAAATACATAATATAACTACCACCATAAACAATAAAAAAATATAAAGTACAAAATTCACATAAAGGGAAGTGTACTAAATAAATCAATAAATAAGTGATTTAGAAGTGTAAATAGGAGATTGAAGAAGTTCATGAAATTCATAGATGATGAAACAACAACCAAGCACAGTACTGAATGAAACAAATGGTGCTCTAATGCAGCGTACACACGATCAGACATTGATCGGTCATTCCGACAACAAAACCCGATCGCACTTTCTCCGTTGGAAAATCCGACCGTGTGTACAGGGCATTAGTGTGCACATAGCAAGCAACAATCACAGCGATCCTGTGCCTCCGATTCTCACCGCTATGCACACCACCAAAGCCTCTTACTGTAAGCATTGAGCTCTGTAACAGAAGGTGGGAAAGCACTTTAGGGAGAAATCCCTCGTGGGATGGATGTATCACCTCTCAAATCCAGTTGTGTTCAGCCAACTAAAACAGTCAGTAATGTCACCACTCCTTACTCCTTATATCGCCAACAAGCACCAAGCCCAATTCCAGAATACATGAATCCATAAACCCACATGTGAAAGAAAGGGAATTGCTCACGGTGCAGTACGTTAAAACTAGGTTTATTCAAAACAAGACATATACTCACATTTCACGGCGGTTACAGCATTGACGTCATCACGCCTGCCGGGGCGCTGGATGCGGTATATAGCAAATGCCTTGTTATCTTTTTTAAATGCGAGTATATGACTTGCAGGGGGGGGGGGGGGGGACAGTGACTGGGAAAGGGGGTGGAGGGGGGCAGATAGCAATGGTGTTCACTTGGAGGAGTGATTTGGTGGGACTGGTGGTAAGTGGATATATGCTGGGGGTGCTTTTGGAGGGGAGAGGACTTGTGCTAGAAGGGGAGGGGATGGATTTGATTTCCCCCACCCTACCTTCTAGCACAAATCCTCTCCCCTCCCAAGGCACCACCAGCATATACAGTGCCTTGAAAAAAGTATTCATACCCCTTGACATTTTCCACATTTTGTCATGTTACAACCAAAACGGAAATGTATTTTATTGGGATTTTATGTGATAGACCAACACAAAGTGGCACATAATTGTGGAGTGGAAGGGAAATGATAAATGGCTTAAAGGTTGTTAAATGGGCCATCCTCCCCCCTGGTCTTCTCCTCCTCCAGTAAGTCTGGGTTCACACTTGCGCAGTGTGGGAAATCGCATGTGATTTGCACAGGAATTGCATTTCTGTGCACAACACATGCAATGTCTGTGCGGTACGATTTGAGCCATACGTTTTTTTTCGCATCAAATCTGCACCAAAATGGTGCAGGACCCTTTTTTTTCTGAACCTGAATCGCATTGCATGGGTGTTCACACCCATACAATGTGATTCTAGCAATCGCACTGCATTTTGCGATCTGTTTCGGGGTGTCGTTAATCTAATATTGACACCCACAGCAGATCGCATGGATGCCATGCGATTACTATGCAGACGATGCAATATGGGAAAACGTAGTGAATCTTGTGCATTTCCCGTATCGCATCAGTGTGAACCAAGGCTCCCTGTGAGTTCCCTGTTCTCTGATCAGCGGCAGGTGGGCAGCGCCAGATTTATGTTTTGCTGCCTGGGTTGAATGGACAGTCCCCACCTCCAATCAGCAGCAGGTGGGCAGTGCTCAGAGTTGTCTCATTTTCTCTGATGTTTGCATCCAGCATTTGCAATTTCTGCTCCAGGGGCGGGCTTCCTGCAGGAGGGGAGGGTTCTCTGGTAATCGACTAGAGCGTGGGAAGTATGGGGAGGTTCTCTGGTGATCAGTGTCCCCCTGTGAGATGCATGTATTATTGGAGCCCAGTGCCGGAACTCATCCCGGCACTGGGCTCCAGGCATAGCTGGGACAAGGCCATCCAGCACTCAGGGCAAAGATGCCAAACCCTGTGCCCCTGCTTCCCTTAAAGTGATACTAAAGTCTCATTTTTTTTTTTCTAAAAATAACAAACATGTTAAACTGACCTGCTCTGTGCAGTGGTTTTGCACAGAGCAGCCCAAATATTCCTCTTTTCGGGTCCCACGCCGATGCTCCTGGCCCCTCCCTCCTGCTGGGTGCCCCAACAGCAGGCAGTTTGCTGTGGGGGCACCCAAGCAGGCACACTCTCAACCCGCAGCTCTGTGTGTCCATTCACACACGGAGCCAGGGCTCGGCCCCACCCCCTCCGTCTCCTGATTGGCTCAATGGCTGTGATTGACAGCAGCGGGAGCCAATGGCTCCCACTGCTGCCAAAAGCCAATCAGGAGTGCGAGTCCCCGGAGAGGCAAGGCTCTCGTGGACATTGCTGGATCAAGATGGGGCTCAGGTAAGCATTAGGGGGTTCTGGGGGAGGGCTGCTGCTCACAGAAGGTTTTTTTATCTTCATGCATAGAATGCATGAAGGTAGAAAACCTTGTGCCTTTATAATGACTTTAAGGTTAGGGTCAGGGCACCCATTTCCTTGCAATAAACAATTGTGCCCAGGGAAGCCATCCCTCCTGCCCACTCATTGTCCTGGCCCTGGCTCTGGAACTCCATCCGGATTCATGGGACCTTAGGATTTATTTGCAATCTTGGGACAGTCCCGGGGAATCCGGGACGGTTGGAGGGTATGTTACTGTGAGTGGTCGGCAGGTACTTAAAAATATTTCTTAATAGACACAAAGTCCACTTTATGCACACCAAATGCCTTTGCAACACAGATATTACCTAGTAAAAACTGGACCAATGTAACTATGAAATTCAGCTTTAAACAAACGAAAAACATTTATCCAACACGGGAAACATTTTATTTTTGCCCCATTCACACAGAAAAAATGTACATTGGACACACTGCTATGTGGCTTTTTGATAAATACACCCCCCATTTTCTATGTAGCATGTTGCAGATAGGATGAGTTTATCATGTAACACCTCATTAGATGTGTTCTGTTGTAACATTAATGTAACGCTTGCATGTATTCTTCTTCCTGTATATACATTGAAAGTGAGGAATATGTATGGAATTTCCTTTCTGTTCCCTAAAGAAACGTGCAAAACATTTTTGATTTCTTTTTTTTTTTTTTCTTTTTTTTTGGGACTTTCACTGGAAAGTGAGTGCCAGCTCCAAAGCCAAATTGTTCAGCTGTTTGTCAGAGAAAAACCACCAAACCCGAGGGGGGCGAAGACTCATCTCCCACCTCCTTGCCTCACTTATCTGATGAGATCTCAGCATGTTCTTTACAGAAGTCACACGCTGTACATAGAAGCCATGTAAATACTGGAGACTCCGGGGGGACTTAATTATCAAGCAGTAAAATTTGACTTACACCAAACGTTCCTTAGTAGTGAATCAATCGTTGCCTTTGAACCCTTTTGCTGCTAGAGCTGCTTTTGCGTATTTCACAAACATGTTTAAATAAATAGGCCAGAAAATCAGTTCTTCCAAAACATTTGATATTTTTTTAAAGCAGACACCCTGGAGAATAAAATGATGTCTGTTGGGAAGCATTGGCTGCACAGACACAGCCACTGCTCTCCATTTGACATCCATGTGGGTGCAGATGCATCATGTTTCTGAACTCACACTGTCTGTGTCCGGGGCTGTGCACCCGCATCCACACAGATGCAGTGGAGGTGCGTCCATAAGGGCGCACGGGCACCGCCCCCTCTCTCCAGTCACCCCTCTAGCACCATGCATGAATCTATCTATCTATGGCCGCTGCTGCCATCCCCTATTCAGGCGCCTGGCCCCTTTTCGGGCACCAGGCACCTGAATTACAGCGGCAGGTTTTTTTTTTTTGAAGCACCTGATTAGAGCCATAGGCTCTAATAGGCATCAAGAAAGGTGACCTGAGTTAGAAAAGCAAATGAATATTCGTTTTCCTAACACTAAACCGCCTCTCCGACAATCAGGTGCTCAGATCTGTTACCAGTCACCTGATGGGGCACAGTGAGGCTGCATTTGATGGGCACAGTGAGGCTGCATTTAAAGGGGCACAGTGAGGCTGCATTTGATGGACACAGTGAGGCTGCATTTGATGGGCACAGAGGCTGCATTTGATGGGGCACAGTAGCTGCATAAGATGGGCACAGTGGCTGCATAAGATGGGCACAGTAGCTGTATTTGATGGGGCACAGTGGCAGCATTTGATGGCATAGTGGCAGCATTTGATATGGCACAGTGGCTGTACAGTGACGTACAGTGGCGGCAATTTATGGGCACAGTGGCTGCGTTTGATGGCACAGTGGCGGCAATTGATGGGCACAGTGGCTGCGATTGATGGTACAGTGAGGCTGCAATTGATGGGGTTTTTTTCAGAATTTTTCAGGTTTGTTTGCACCCCCCCCCCCCCAAAAAAAAATTTTGAGCACCAGCCGCCACTGCACAGATGTCAGATTGGGAACAGCGACTGTGCTCCTACAGCCGCTACGTCCAAATTGAAATGAATAGGACTGCCTGCACAAGGACGCATAGAACACATGTACATCCCCATGTGCGTAAACATGGCCCTTACACGGATGTACTGTACACCCCTATTTGAACAAGGCCTTACTAGGAATTTAACAGTTATTATGAGCTAATAATGATTTAGTATATATTTTTTTGTGAAAACAGTGCTTTGATAAAGATTTGCGCAACTTTTCCTTGGTACAATGGTACAATCTTCCTAAATCAGTCTGACTGACCTTGAGGGGATTGTACTAGGGGGTATTATATTGGGGACAGATTGATCTGCGAGGAATATACTGGTGGACAGACCAACCTGGGGGGATTATACGGGGGGACAGATTGACTTTAGAGGGGGAAGGATTATACTGGGGGACAAACTGACCTAGGGGAGGATTATACTGAAGGACAGACGGACCTGGGAGGATTATACTAGGGGGACAGATTGACAAGGGGGGAAAGGGGAAGGATTTTACTGGGGGACAGACTGACCAGGAGGGATTATACTGGGGTTAGTTTGACCTGGAGGGAAAGATTATAATAGGGGAAAGACTGGCCTTCAGGGGAATTATACTGGGGGGACAGACTGACCGGGGGTGATTGTACTGGGGAGACAGACTGACCGGGGGGGGGGGGGATTATACTGATGGATGGCTTGACCTGGGTGGGATTTGACTAGGGAACAGATTGACCTGGGGAAAAGGGGAAGGATTATACTAGGGGAAAGACTGACCTTTGGGAGAATTGTACTGAGGGACAGACTGACCTGAGGGGATTATACTGGAGAACAGATTGACCTGGGAGGGAAGAATTGTACTGGAGGACAGACTGACCAGGAGGAATTATACTGGGGCCAGATTGACCTGGGGAGGAAGGGTAAAAATTATACTAGGGAAAAGATTGACCTTCAGGGGAATTGTACTGGGGGGACAGACTGTCCTGGGGGGGGGATATACAGAGGGGCAGATTGACCTGGGGGAGGATTATACTGGGGGACAGCTTGACCTGTGTGGGAATTTACTAGGGGGCAGACTAACTGGGGAAAGGGGAAGGATTATAATGGGGCAGACTAACCCGGGAGGGATGTACTGGGGGACAGACTAACATGGTGGGGATTATACTGGGGGACAGATTGACGTGGGGGGTTAATACTGGAGGACAGATTGACCTGCAGGGGGGGTTATACTGGGGAACAGACTAACCTGAGGGAGGATTGTACTGGGGGAGAGACTAACCTTGTTGGATTTAATCACACCCCTGAAGCCCCTCCCACCATTAACGTATTGGTCATCTGGCACGCTACGCGCGCCGCATTACTCTTCTATTTGGCGTTCTCAAAGGTGCCCCAGGTCAGCTATTGTGGGGATTGTTTCTAGGTGTCAGTCTGTTCCCTAGTACAATCCCCCTAGATTAGTCTTACTGACTTTGGGGGCATTGTATTAGGGGGTATTATATTGTACTATATTATATTATACAGATTGACCTGGGGGGAATATACTGGTGGACAGACCGACCTGGGGTATTTATACTGGGGGACAGATTAACCTGGGGGAGGAAGCATTATACTTGGGGACAAACTGACCTAGGGGAGGATTATACTGAGGGACAGACTGACCTGGGAGAGAAGGATTGTACTGGAGGACAGACTGACCAGGAAGGATTATACTGGGGGAAAGACTGACCTTTGGGGGAATTGTACTGGGGGGAGAGACTGACCTGGGGTGGAATATACAGGGGGACAGATTGAGGTGGGGGGAGGATTATACTGGGGGACAGCTTGACCTGGGGGGAGGTGGAAGGATTATACTGGGGGGCAGACTAACCTGGGAGGGATGTACTGGGGGACAGACTATCCTGGGGGGATTATACTGGGGGGACAGACTGACCTGAGGGGGAATTGTATTGGGGGGCAGACTAACCTTGTTTGCTTTAACCACACACCCTGAAGCCCCACCTACCATGAAAGTATTGGTCATCTGGCACGCTATACGCCCTGCATTACTCTTCTACTTGGCCAAAGGTTCCCCCAGGTCCTTTACAATCCTAGCAACACCCCTGGCGCAATGCAAACTATGCCCATTCTTCACTGTGGCTCTTCATAGTGCAATGGGGCCCAACTTACGATCCTACACACAAGCCCACTGATTTCATAAAACGACCCTGGTACAGGTGTCTCAGAAATTATTAATGCATGGTCCCTCCCCAATAGATTTCTAATATAAATTCTTACTTGCAGTGGGGCTGTGTCCGCAATGCAAGGGTTAACTGTTCATTTAGGTCTAGGTGGCATAAAAAAGATTTACTTACCCGTCTTCTCCACCATGCTCCACTGGTCTAAGGTCCCGATGTCACCAAGGACACCACATTCAGAGTCGATAGCCCTGCATTGGACGTGATGACGCTGAGGGACAGATTACCGACAGAGTGTGGGTATATAAAGGCAAGTACCCCCCCCCCCCCGCTACAAAAAGGACTTTAAGGGCGAACTTTCGAACTTTTTTAGAAGACACAAATATTATTTAAAAAGATAGAAAAATAGAAAAATGTATTAAATAAAAAACACTGTCGTAGACACAAATAACAGTGATGCATCAAATGATATACAGTATCCATATATGATGTACAAACAGACAAGCACTTCTCCTATAGCCCGACGCGTTTCTGGAGATTCAGGATAAATCCCTTCTTCAGGGCCATGAAGGAGACAATAATTGGAGATGCTCTGAAACAGAAAAAACAGATGAACTCTAGACATACAAGAAAAGGGGCAAGTTATTTTACTCTCCACTAGAAGAAATTAATAGGCATCGCTTGGGGTGTAGGCATAGCCCCACTGTATGGGAGAATTTTCAGATTTGCAGGAGTTTGGCTTTAATTTTGTTACTTTTTAAATTTTTACAGTTTAATTTTTGTTGAGGAGTATTTGAGCCCCTGGTTTTGCAAGATCATGGGCAGAAATCAGACTTGCCCTCACAGTCATTTATCATGTATACCATTTCTTTTAGAGAAGTCCATTTGTTATTCTATATACCAGTGGTCTCCAAACTGTGGCCCGGGGGCCAGATGCGGCCCTTTGCCTTCTTTTATCTGGTCCTTGGTGCATTATACCTCCCTGACACTGATGATGGAGCACTATTCCTTCCACTGACACCAATGATGGGGCACTATTCCTTCCTGGGGTGCTAATCCTTCCACCGACACCAATGATGGGACACTATTCCTCCCACTGACACCAATGATGGGGTACTATTCCTCCCACTGACACCAATGATGGGGCACTATTGCTCCCACTGACACCAATGATGGGGCACTATTCCTCCCCCTAATTCTGAAGAGGGGACACCATTTACTTCCAGTGATGCCAGGACTTTTTCTACCCCCATTGAGGCATTTTGCCCCCCTAACACTGACTATGGAGCACTGACACCAATGATGGGGCACTGACACCAATGATGGGGCACTATTCCTTCCTGGGGCACTAATCCTTCCACCGACACCAGTGATGGGGCACTATTCCTTCCTGGGGCACTAATCCTTCCACCGACACCAATGATGGGGCACTATTCCTTCCACTGACACCAATGATGGGGCACTATTCCTTCCTAGGGCACTATTCCTTCCACTGACACCAATGATGGGGCACTATTCCTTCCTAGGGCACTATTCCTTCCACTGACACCAATGATGGGGCACTATTCCTCCCACTGACACAAATGATGGGGCACTATTCCTTCCACTGACACCAATGATGGGGCACTATTCCTTCCACTGACACCAATGATGGGGCACTATTCCTTCCTGGGGCACTATTCCTTCCACTGACACCAATGATGGGGCACTATTCCTCCCACTGACACCAATGATGGGGCACTATTCCTCCCACTGACACCAGTGATGGGGCACTATTCCTCCCACTGACACCAGTGATGGGGCACTATTCCTTCTGCTGACACCAATGATGGGGCACTATTCCTTCCGCTGACACCAATGATGGGGTACTATTCTTCCCACTGACACCAATGATGGGGCACTATTCCTCCCACTGACACCAATGATGGGGCACTATTCCTCCCACTGACACCAATGATGGGGCACTATTCCTCCCACTGACATCAATGATGGGGCACTATTCCTTCCACTGACACCAATGATGGGGCACTTTTCCTTCCCGGGGCAGTATTCTCTCCCCTGACACCAGTGATGGGGCACTATTACTCCCACTGACACCAATGATGGGGCACTATTCCTTCCACTGACACCAATGATGGGGCACTATTCCTCCCACTAACACCAATGATGGGGCACTATTCCTCCCCCTAATTCTGAAGAGGGGACACCGTTTACATCCAGTGATGCCAGGGCCTTTTCTACCCCCATTGAGGCTATATGCCCCCCTAACACTGACTATGGGGCACAATTCCTTCCACTGGCACCAGTGATGGGGCACTATTCCTTCCTGGGGCACTAATCCCTCCACCGACACCAATGATGGGGCACTATTCCTTCCTGGGGCACTAATCCTTCCACCGACACAAATGATGGGGCACTATTCCTCCCACTGACACCAATGATGGGGCACTATTCCTCCCACTGACACCAATGATGGGGCACAATTCCTCCCACTGACACAATGATGGGCCACTATTCCTCCCCCTAATACACTGTTTACTTCCAGTGACACCAGGACAGTTTCTACTTACAATGGCCACACTCCGGCCCCCTAAAGTCTGAAGGACAGTAAACTGGCCCTTTGTTTAGAAAGTCTGGCGACCTCTACTATATACGAAAAAAAAAAAAATACTGCGCTACCTATAGAAAATATCCCCCCAAAAAGCAGCAGTTAAACAGTGAGATGTGCACTAAAATAACTAATAAAAAAGAAATAACAGCGCTAAATATAAGTGAAACACGTGAAACAATCTCCAAGACTTCCGTGAGGAAGTACATATATAAATACTAAAATGTTGAAAATTGTTAAAAATTAAATTATGAAAAGTACATGGGTCAACACATGTATGTATGAATCAAACATGAGTGTCCATATGTGATATTTGCGAATAAAAATAAGTGTCCATATATAGTAACAGAAAATAAAAATGTGAAGTAATGATCTGAAAACAGTCCAAGAAAGACCCCTTGGATGAATCCAACCAGAGTCAATAGTGTAAAAAATATGAGTGACAACCCATACAGTATCCGCAAATACCCAATAATTGCGCTTACCGCAAGGCAAGCGTACACCAGCCTGTATCACGTCTTGTTGTGGAGAATCCAGATGGTGCTCTTATGCCCCGTACACACGGTCGGACTTTGTTCGGACATTCCGACAACAAAATCCTAGGATTTTTTCCGACGGATGTTGGCTCAAACTTGTCTTGCATACACACGGTCACACAAAGTTGTCGGAAAATCCGATCGTTCTGAACGCGGTGACGTAAAACACGTACGTCGGGACTATAAACGGGTCAGTGGCCAATAGCTTTCATCTCTTTATTTATTCTGAGCATGCGTTGGCACTTTGTGTGTCGGATTTGTGTACACACGATCGGAATTTCCGACAACGGATTTTGTTGTCGGAAAATGTTATCTCCTGCTGTCCAACTTTGTGTGTCGGAAAATCCGATGGAAAATGTCCGATGGCGCCCACACACGGTCGAAATTTCCGACAACACGCTCCGATCGGACATTGTCCATCGGAAAATCCGACCGTGTGTACGGGGCATTAGACTGTATACATCGTAGCTGAAAGGATGCAATGAGGACACCAAACTTCCATCTCATAGACATGTAAATAAAAGGAAACTGGCCATAGTGTAATACTGCCAAACTAATTAAAGTTTAGAAAAGGTAGAAAACTTACACTAGTGCATAAAGATACAGCAGGAAAGAAAGGGAACTTAGAGTGAACACTAGCAAACTCCGTAGTGAAGATGAGACCCCACACTCCGTGCAAATATTGCGCTTACCACAAAGCAAGCCAACAACAGCTTGTGTTCAGTATCAGTTAACCACACCACACTACGTGATCCACCACCAGGCAAATAATGCACTTACCGCAAAGCAAGCCAACCACAGCTTATGTTCAATAGCAGTATGAGAGATCCACTGGCGTTCTGGACTGCTTGCGTCAGGAACCGGGGGATACAGCAGAGACTCCAAGCATGTAAATAAAAAGGAACTGGCCATAGTGTAATACTGATAAAAACGATTCAATAGATAAAGGTAGAAAACTCACATGAGTATGTAAAAATACAGCAAACAGCCGGCCGGCATAGCGAGCACCCGTCCACACTGAAAATGGCGATGACGTCAGAGCGTCAACTCTTCCCCAGACGACGCCATTTGTGGTGAAACGTACCTCAGGAGGTTGACGCTCTGACGTCATCGCCATTTTCAGTGTGGACGGGTGCTCGCTATGTGGTTGGCTTGCTTTGCGGTAAGCGCATTATTTGCCTGGTGGTGGATCACGTAGTGTGGTGTGGTTAACCAATACTGAACACAAGCTGTTGTTGGCTTGCCTTGCGGTAAGCGCAATTATTGGGTATTTGCGGATACTGTATGGGTTGTCACTCATATTTTTTACAACATTGACTCTGGTTGGATTCATCCAAGGGGTCTTTCTTGGACTGTTTTCAGATCATTACTTCACATTTTAATTTCTGTTACTATATATGGACACTTATTTTTCTTCGCAAATATCACATATGGACACTCATGTTTGATTCATACATACATGTGTTGACCCATGTACTTTTCATAATTTAATTTTTAACAATTTTCAACATTTTTGTATTTATATATGTACTTCCTCACGGAAGTCTTGGAGATTGTTTCACGTGTTTCACTTATATTTAGCGCGGTTATTTCTTTTTTATTATCTGCTATATACGATTGGCTCTACATATGGTGATTGGCGGCGATTTGTGAAGGCAGACCGGATTACTGGATAATAATCGGACACCATTGTGTATAAGATGTGAAGACATACCACTGTGAACTACAAGTTAATGGAACAGATGATCAGATAGATCTTTATTGGATAATAGTAATGAAAAGCGTACGTCAAAAATATAATAAGAGCCGCTCAAAATGAAAATGGGTAGCAGTGAAAATTATAGTGTCATGTACAGCCGTTTGCGATAATCACTATCATTGCTACCGCTACCATTTCCATTTTGAGCGTCTCCTATTATATTTTTGACGTGCGCTTTTCATTACTTCACCCCCTACAGATCAATCTGATCATCTATTCCGGTGTGTTCATCTAAGCCCTGTTAAGGTACGTCTTCTCCTCTTATACATAATGACACAACCCAAACGGCTTTATTCTTAGGCCCTGTTCTTATCTTGCGTAGCGTGAATGTGCGTTTCCACTCACGATTTTTTTTTTGCGTGCGATTTACACTTGAATGGGCTGCCTTATGCGTGTTTGTTTTGCGTAAAAGAAGCTCATGCACCTTTTTGGGCAACGAGCTTTGCGCATTTTTTTTTTTTTAACATTTTGCCACAATTGCAGCGAAATCACACCGCGTTTGGGTGCTTTTTAAGAATGAATGGCACCCAATCACGCCTTTGCTGCGACTTTGCACGATTTGGATTTGCACGATCGGGCAGCATTCCAAATCGCCAAGCGTGAATGGATCCTTAGGCCTCATGCACACAGGACATTTTTTTCCTCCCTTGGATGCCTTTGCGTCAGGGAGGGAAAAAGCAGCATTATTAATGCGCCTAAAGCTGCGTTTTGCAGGCGTTCATTCATTCCATTGGCCTAAATAGTCATTTATTTATTGTTCTATTCTTGAGCTTGTTTGCACCAAGTGAATGGGCTGCCCTATGCAAGACACCCGGTGGTCTCCGCCGCTTACCGAAGCCGTCGGTAGCAGCGGAGACGATCAGGTCCTTTCCCTTGCAAGGCATGGATTTGAGTGAGGGAATGATGGCCTCCCACTCGACTTCATACCATTGGATGATGGAAGAGACATTAAACATCACTTCTGCCCAATGGTCTTAAAGGGGAATTTTTTTTTTCTTTATAGAAAAAAAAAGACTTTTTTTTTTTTTTTTTATTGCATTTAAGTGTAAATGTGAGATGTGAGGTCTTTTTTGACCCCAGATGTCACATTAAAGAGGACCTGTCATGCTTTCTATTACAAGGGATGTTTACATTCCTTGCAATAGGAATAAAAGTGACCCCAGTTTTTTTTTTCTTAAATAGACAATGTAAAAATAAAAAATAAGCCCGAGCTCGTGGGCAGAAGCGAACGCATACATAAGTCGCACCCACATATGAAAACGGTGTTCAAACCACACATGTGAGGTATCGCCGCGATCGTTAGAGCGAGAACAATAATTCTAGCACTAGACCTCCTCTGTAACTTAAAACGGGTAACCTGTAGAAATTTTTAATTGTCGCCAATGGAGATTTTTAAGTGCCAAAGTTTGGCGCAATATTGAAGCATGTTGAGTATCAGTTTACTTGGCATAACATTATCTTTCACAATATAGAAAAAAAAAATTGGGCTAACTTTACTGTTTTCTTATATTTTAATTTAAAAAAGTGTGTTTTTCCCCCAAAAAATGTGTTCGTAAGACTGCTGCCGCAAATACGGTGTGACATAAAGTATTGCAACAACTGCGATATATATATATATATATATATATATATATATATATATATAAATATATATAAACAATTCAAGGGGTGAGGTGCACTTCGGTCACAGATGGTCGTGCTTAGCAATCAAGCCTTCCCACAGGCTTTAATATAGGAAAAAATTCAGATGGGATTGCTGCACAAACTGTATTTATTCCAAAGGGTATCAAAAAGATATCAATAAGACATCATACAATTAGGCATACATGATATTGATATAATGGAATAAATACAGTTTGTGCAGCAATCCCATCTGAATTTTTTCCTGTATTAAAGCCTGTGGGAAGGCTTGATTGCTAAGCACGACCATCTGTGACCGAAGTGCACCTCACCCCTTGAATTGTTTATATATATTTATATATATATATATATATATATATATATATATATATATATATATAAATATAATGTTTGGGGGTTCTAAGTAATTTTCTAGCAAAAAAAAAAACGGATTTTAACTTGTAAACAACAAGTTTGAAAAAAAGGCCCGGTCATTAAAGTGATACTAAAGCCCCCCCCTTTTTTTTTTAGTTAAAAATAACAAACATGGTATACTTACCTGCCCTGTGCAGTGGTTTTGCACTAAGCAGCCCTGATCCTCCTCTTCTCAGGTCCCTCTTCAGTGCTCCTGGCCCCTCCTTCCTGTTAAGTGCCCCCACAGCAAGCGGCTTGCTATGGGGGCACCCGAGCCAAGCCGCAGCTCCCTGTGTCCATTCAGACACAGAGCCACGGCCTGCCCCCTTTCTCTCCTCATTGGCTGACTGACTTTGATTGACAGCAGTGGGAGCCAATGGCACTGCGCTGCTGTCTCAGCCATTGAAGAGGGGAGCCCCAGGCAGCCAAGACACTGCTGCAACATCACTGGATCTAGAGGGACCTCAGGTAAGTATTAGGGGGGCTGAGGGGGGCTGCTGCACACAGAAGGTTTTTTATCCTAATGCATAGAATGCATTAAGATAAAAAAAACTTTTGCCTTTACAACCACTTTAAGTGGTTAAGGGAAAAAAACCTTCTGAGTGCAGCTCCCCCCAGCCGCCCAATATACTTAGCTGAGCCTCACAAACTTTAGCATCACTTTAAAGTGAAATTTTAACCTCTTACTAACTATGCTTAAAGTAGAACTTCACTCTCTCAATCAACATTTACTTTTTTTAATGCTTCTGGTGATAGCATTAGTAAATAGATAGGAAAGTATATCATATTTACTTGCTTTAAACGTTTTTTTTTTACATTTCTTTAGTTACGTCCTGCTTTCCTTGCCTAGGCAAAGATGTCATACATCTCAGGAGTCTTCAGAAGAAGCGGAGGGGTTTTCTCAGCTAAGCACGCCCTCCTGCCTACATGCCTGAGCTAAGGGCAAGCGGATTCCAGGAAGTAAGTGCTACATGAATCATATGCCTTTGCTTTGGGGCTGTATGTCTGCTAAAGGTACTTGACAACTTTGACACATTGAGGGGGCCAGTGGACGGGGCCATGTATTCTAAAATCTTGGATGAGAACCTTCTTCCCTCAGCTAGAACACCGAACATGGGTCATGAATGGGTCCTCCAGCATGACAATGACCCAAAACATACCGTCAAGGCAACAAAGGAGTGGCTCAAGAAGAAGCACACTAGGGTCATGGAGTGGCCTAGTCAGTCTCCAGACCTTAATCCTATAGACACTCTATGGGCAGGCCCGGATTTACTCCCTTTGCCGCCCCAAGGCCGGGCCCTTCAATGCCGCCCCCCCCCCCCCTCACACACACACACACACCACCAGAAAGAGCCCCCAGACATAATACGGTCAAAGACTGCAGACATGATACAAGAGATGGTCAGAGACTGCAATCATAGTACAGGAGATGGTCAGAGACTTCAGTTCCTATGGACATCAGTAGATAATGGCCGATCGGCCCTCTCACCTGACCCAGAGATACAGCAACGGTTCCTCTGATCAGGAGTCAGCTCACTCTGAATTGCCCGTGGCGACTCCGCTGGGTAGCACCCAGATCTGTACTCCTGCAATGACTCCATTCCTTTCTCCGCCAGGGATGGCACCAGGCTGTGTGGCTTTCCCTCTGGTGGCGCAGGGCAGCGGGGTTCTCTCTCTAATGGTTTTCCCTCAGCAGTGTCCTCTCCCTCTGGAGTCCTGGGTGTAATTTCCTGGGTGTAGACCCCCCCCAGGACAAACCACCATCCATTAGTACAGACCCCCCCCAGGACAAACCCCCATCCATTAGTACAGACCCCCCCAGGACAAACCCCGATCCATTAGTACAGACCCCCACCAGGACAAACCCCCCTCCCTTCATTAGTACAGATCCCCCCAGGACAAACCCCCCTCCCTTCATTAGTACAGATCCCCCCAGGACAAACCCCCCTCCCTTCATTAGTACAGACCCCCCCCAGGACAAACCCCCCTCCCTTCATTAGTACAGATCCCCCCAGGACAAACCCCCCCTCCCTTCATTAGTACAGACCCCCCCCAGGACAAACCCCCCTCCCTTCATTAGTACAGACCCCCCCCTAGGACAAACCCCCCTCCCTTCTTTAGTACAGACCCCCCCAGGACAACCCCCCCTCCCTTCATTAGTACAGACCCCCCCAGGACAAACCCCCCTCCATTAGTACGGACCCCCCAGGACAAACGCCCCTCTATTAGTACAAACCCCCCCAGGACAACCCCCCTCCATTAGTACAAACCCCCCCAGGACAACCCCCCTCCATTAGTACAAACCCCCCCAGGACAACCCCCCTCCATTAGTACATACCCCCCAGGACAACCCCCCCTCCATTAGTACAAACCCCCCCAGGTCAACCCCCCCTCCATTAGTACAAACCCCCCCCCGGACAACTCCCCCTCCATTAGTACAAACCCCCCCCAGGTCAACCCCCTCCATTAGTACAAACCCCCCCAGGACAACCCCCCTCCATTAGTACAAACCCCCCAGGACAACCCCCCTCCATTAGTACATACCCCCCAGGACAACCCCCCTCCATTAGTACAAACCCCCCCAGGACAACCCCCCCTCCATTAGTACAACCCCCCCCCCGGACAACTCCCCCTCCATTAGTACAAACCCCCCCCAGGTCAACCCCCTCCATTAGTACAAACCCCCCCAGGACAACCCCCCTCCATTAGTACAAACCCCCCCAGGACAACCCCCCTCCATTAGTACATACCCCCCAGGACAACCCCCCTCCATTAGTACAAACCCCCCCAGGACAACCCCCCCTCCATTAGTACAAACCCCCCCAGGTCAACTCCCCCTCCATTAGTACAAACCCCCCCAGGACAACCCCCCTCCATTAGTACATACCCCCCCAGGACAACCCCCCCTCCATTAGTACAAACCCCCCCCCAGGTCAACTCCCCCTCCATTAGTACAAACCCCCCCCAGGTCAACCCCCTCCATTAGTACAGACCCCCAGGACAACCCCCCTCCATTAGTGCAGACATCCCAGGACAGACCCCCCCCTTCACTAGTACAGACCCCCAGGACAAACCCCCCTCCATTAGTGCAGACCCCCCAGGACAAACCCCCCCTTCACTAGTACAGACCCCCCCAGGACAACCCCCCCTCCCAGGACAACCTCCCCTCCATTAGTACAGACCCCCCAGGACAACCCCCCCCCTCCATAAGTGTACAGATGGAGACAGGCTTGGGCGGGAGTGAGAGACACAGGAGAACACGCGCCCCCCCCCCCCCCACAGAGACCAGCCGCTCTGATCTCCGGCGGCTGCTCTCCTTCTCTGACATGAGGAGGAAGGGGGGACAGGCTTGAGCCTCGAAAAAACCAGCGGCGGCGGTGACCTGCGGAGGAAGCCGCCTCAGTCTGGATACAGAGAGGAGGAGGAGGGAGAGGAGCAATCTAGTGCTTCAGCGCCCCCACCCCTCTGGCGCCCGTGTGCGCTGCATCACATGCTGCTATGTTAGTGTGAGGGGCGGCCGAGAATTCGTTGCAGGAGCGGTGACGCCCCTGTACCACTGCCGCCCCGAGGCCTGGCCTTGGTGGCCTTGTGGGAAATCCGGCCCTTTCTATGGGGGAGCTGAAACTTCGAGTTGCCAAGCGACAGCCAAGGAACCTTAAAGATTTAGAGAAGATCTGTACAGAAGAGTGGACCAAAATCCCTCCTGAGATGTGTGCAAACCTGGTCACCAACTACAAGAAAGTGTCATACCTCTGTGCTCGTCAACAAGGGTTTCTCCACCAAGTACTAAGTCACATTTTGCTCGGGGATCAAATACTTATTTTACCCACTGAACTGCAACTCAATTTATAACATTTGTATCATGTGTTTCTTCTGGATTTTTGATTGATATTCTGTCTCTAACATTTAAAGTACACCCATGATAAAAATGATAGACCCTTCATTTCTTTGTAAATGGGCAAACGTACAAAATCAGCAGGGGATCAAATAATTATTTTCCCCACTGTATGTGTGGTATGGGGTGAAAGGACCCTCAATGTACATTATGCAGTGCTGCATAACTTTTAGGCGCTATATAAATACCTGCAATAAATTAAATAAATTGCTTGTCCTTTCCACATAGTATTGTCCTGATCTTATAGCCGTGTCCCATGTAACATGGGCTTTTCTGTGCTTTGTGGCTGCTCCCCACACTGGGTACAGTGCCAGGATATTTTTTCCCTTAATAATTATTTTTTTGATCCTGTTAGGGATTAGAGAACACTTTGTACCGGGGTTGTGATTCACACACACACACACATACACAAACACACACATGGACACAGCATCATGTCATCACCACCCCATGACTCAGGCAGACACACAATATGAAGCATATGGACTTTGGCCTTAAAACCCAGAACGCAGCAACAGTACACAAACACTGTGGATGTGCCTTGCTTAGCAACACTCTATTACATTCATATTTGTATTTAACATGACTTTGCAGACTTGGTAGACCAGAGGAATGCCTCTGTATACCATGCCAGCGATCATGTTGTGTAGCTGGCCGTCCCACTCGTTTAATCCATATAACAGCTAGTATTTGTATGCCTCTGATTCTAGAGATGACCAGATCCATTAGACTAGCATTTCTCAACCTCTTTTCAGTTGTGGCACCCCAGCCTAAAATGTAAAAAATGTAAATGTTACTAATCGATGGGAAACCTGAGCCTGGGACAATGCACACAACTGCTTCAATGAAATTAACTTCACATCAGAGGTTCCTCTATCACATCAGAGTCCCCCATCACAAAATAGGTCCCCCCTTTACATCTGAGGTCCCTCATTATATCAGATGTTCCCCATCACATCAGAGGTTCCTCCATCACATCTAGGGTTGCCACCAGGCCTGGACTGGGACAAAAAATAGGCCCGGGCATTTTAGACTGAGCAGCCCATGGCACATTTACTGGGAGGCACGGAGAGCATGGGGGGTGGAAAACACAGGGACGTGTGCAGAGCACTAGAGGGGCTGGAGAGCACTAGGGGTGCCAGAGAGCACAGGGGGTGAAGAGCAAGGGGGTGGAGAGCACTAGGGGGGCCAGAGAGCACAGGCGGTGAAGAGCAAGGGGGTGGAGAGCACTAGGGGGGCCAGAGAGCACAGGGGGTGGAGAGCACAGGGGGGCTCAGAGAGCACTGAGGGGGATGGGGACCATTGGGGGCTGGAGAGCACAAGCAGGGGCAGAGAACACGGGGGGCGAAGAGCACAAGGGGGGCGGAGAGCACAGAGGGGCTGGAGAGCACTGGGGGGGCTGGAGAGCACGGAGGGCTGGAGAGCACTGGGGGGCTGGAGAGCACGGAGGGCTGGAGAGCACTGGGGGGGCTGGAGAGCATGGGGGGGCTGGAGAGCACGGGGTGATGAGCATGGAGGACTGGAGATCACTGGGGGGGCTGGAGAGCATGGGGGGCTGGAGAGCACTGGGGGGGCTGGAGAGCATGGGGGGGTGAGCACTGGGGGAGCTGGAGAGCACGAAGGGCTGGAGAGCACTAGGGGTGCCAGAGAGCACAGGGGGTGAAGAGCACGGGGGTGGGGAGCACTAGGGGGGCCAGAGTGCACAGGTGGTGGAGAGCACAGGGGGGCTCAGAGAGCACTGAGGGGGATGGGGACCATTGGGGGCTGGAGAGCACAAGCAGGGGCAGAGAACACAGGAGGCGAAGAGCACAAGGGGGGCGGAGAGCACAGAGAGGCTGGAGAGCACTGGGTGGGTCGGAGAGCACTGGGGGGCTGGAGAGCACAGAGGGTTGGAGAGCAAGGGGGGCTGGAGAGCACGGGGGGCGATGAGCACTGGGGGGGCTGGAGAGCACGGAGGACTGGAGAGCACTGGGAGGGCTGGAGAGCACTGGGGGGGCTGGAGAGCATGGGGGGTGAGCACTGGGGGAGCTGGAGAGCACTGGGGGGGCTGGAGAGCACTGGGGGGCGATGAGCACTGGGGGGGCTGGAGAGCACTGGGGGGCTGGAGAGCATGGGGGGCAATGAGCACTGGGGGGCTAAAGAGCACGGAGGGCTGGACAGCACTGGGGGCCAGAGAGTACAGGGGTGCTCAGAGCACTGTGGGGGGGGGCGGAGAGTACAGGGGGGAGGGGCTGGAAAGCTCTGGGGGGCAGGAGTGTACAGGGGCTGGAAAGCACTGGGGGGAGTTGGTGATCACTGGGGGGGGCACCTGAGACTCAGAGCATGGTGGGAGCTTGAGAGCACTAGGGGGCAGTAGAAAAAAAGCTGGATGGGAGAAGCAGCTGCATACACAGTAGAAGAATCCATCTCTTTATTTTTCTCCTACAGCCTCTGAATGCCCACGGGAGGGAGAGAATTAGAAGCAGGCATTCAGAGGCTGTAGGAGAAAAATAAAGAGATTGATTCTTTTACTGTGTATGCAGTTGCTCCTCATATCCAGGCACACGCATGGGGAGCCACACTCACTTTCCCGATGTCCGGCGGCCGCGTCTCACGTAGATCCCCTCCCTCTTCATGGTCATAGGTAACGTGACCTGTAGTCTCTGCCCCCCAGTCGAACTGTAACGGTGGCCGGCCGGCCAGCCAGCCAGCCGCGGAGAGGCCGGGGCTCAAGGAGCAGCTCAGCTGCTTCGGCCCCACAAGCACATGCGGCCCCCGGCCCACCGGGCAAGTGCCCGGTGTGACCTATGGCCAGTCCGGGCCTGGTTGCCACCTGTCCGGGATTAACCCGGACAGTTCGGGTTTGGAATCGTGCGTCTGGGTTTCAGACTGCCTGAAACCCGGACACATTATTTAGACTGGACTATGGCTTCCCAGCAGGGTTGCTGCCTGCAGTTGTCTAAGCTGAGAGTGTCTGTTACACTCTTTCACACTGCCCAAAGCCAGCACTAACCAGCACCCCCCCAAAACACACACAGACAGAGGAGGAGAGAGGGTGCGATCTGTGCTTCTTCCCCCCACCCCTGCCCCTCTGTGTCTGCCCACACTCCAATCTATGGCACTGTGCCTCAAAATAGGAAAGTAAGTTGGTGTCGGAAATTTGAAGTCCAGCCACCTCAGATACATCTGGATGAGAGGTGCTGACTGCCAAGGGGTGAGTGAGCTCACCATCCATCCCTGTCTGTAACTGAAGTCTCCCCCTTCTCTCTCCTGCCTCTGAGTAAGTACACTAAGTCAAATCAGGGTTCTCAGAGCACTCCTTACATCAGATTTCCCCTTTACACCAGAGGCCACAGTGTTTCCCCTTACATCAGAGTCTTCTCCGTACATTAGAGTTCTCAGTGTTCCCCCTTAAATGAGGGTTCCCAGAGGATCCCTTATGTTAGAGGCCCCAGAGTTCTCCCTTTAAGTGAAAGAGAACTCTGCGTGTTCAGATGTAAAGGGGGACTCTTGTTCTTAACTTCATATGATTAGAAATGTTATTTAATAGCAAAATATATGTATAGTTTTTACTATAAACAAAAAAATTGCTGTGCGCCGCTAAAGTGTTCGGGTTTGTGCATAAAAAAAAATAAAAAACAACATTTGGATTTTTTTTTTTTTTTTACTCACCTCTAAATGCCTGTTGCTAGGAGGTCCCTCGTAGTCTGCTTCTTTCAATGCCTGGGCTGGTGACATCACTTCCCCTCGGCACAGGAAGGGCTCAGCTCTCCTCCCTCCCTCTTGTCAATCATCTGGGACCCATTACAGGTCCCAGGTGACTGAGCGGCCAATCAGGGCGCGCGGCGCCACTCGCACATGTGCAGTGGGTGCCCGGCTGTGAAGCCACAGCCCGGCGCCCACAGTTGCAATGCCGGCGCCGCCGAACGGAGGTGGAGACGAGCAGGGCTTCTATCCCCCGCATCGCTGGACCCTGGGACAGGTAAGTGTCCAATTAAAAGTCAGCAGCTGCAGTATTTGTAGCTGTCGACTTTTAATTTTTTTTTCTTTTTTTTAATGGGAACTCCTCTTTAAAGAAACGGTGGCAACCCTAATTACATCAGAGTCCTTCATCACAAAAGAGGTCCCCCTTCATATCAGAAGTCCTCCATCATATCAGAGGTTCCCGATCACATTAGAAGTTCAATTATCACATCAGAGGTCCCCCATCATTTCAGTGGTTTCCCATCACATCAGAGTCCCCTATCACATCAGCTTTTCACTTATTACATCAGAGGCCTGCATCATAGCGGAGATTCCCCTATCACATCAGAGGCCTGTATCACATCAGAGTTTCCTCCATTGCATCATGGTCCCCCCCATCACATCAAAGGTTCCTCTATCAAATCAAAGGTTCCCCATCGCATCAGGGGCCTACATCACATCAGTGGTTCCTCCATCATACCAGAGGCACCCTATCACATCAGAGGTCCCCCCATCATATCGGAGACCCCCATCACATAAGAGGCCCCAATCAGATCAGAGTCCCTCCATCACATCAGAGATTCCGCCATTACATCAGAGTCTCTCCATCACAACAGAGGTCCTCCATCACATCAGAGATCCTCCCAAAACATCAGAGTTACCCCCACATCAAAAACCCCTCATCACATCAGAGATTCCCCATAAAGTCAGATGGTCCCCCATTACATCAGAGTCCCCGTGTGTATCAAAGGCCCCTTATACATGAGAGACCCTCATCACAGAGTCACCATGTATAAATAAGTCCTTCAATAAAGTCAGCGTCCCCTTCACATCAGAGCCTCCCTATCACATTAGAGCTACCTCATTATATCAGAACTGCCCCCCTTCACATCAGAGGTCCTCCCATCACATCTGAGTCCCCCAATCACATCATGGTCACCCCTATACATCAGGGGCCACCTTCAAATGAGTCTCCCCATCACAGAGCCCCCCAATCACAAAGCCTCACAACCACACAGCCCCCACCAAAAAGCACCCCAATCACACAGTCCCCTCTTCACATAGAGCCCTACCTTTTGGCTCCAAAAAAAGCAGAGGATGGGAGTCTGGAGGGGGTGGAGTTCTGTCTTCTCCTGAATGTTGGGGCATCCCTGCTTGCCACCTACCCTGTATTACAATCATGCATCGCCATGGTGCGAACAACCCTCCCACCAACACCTTAATAAAAAAGGACGCGATACGTCCTAGCCCTAGAGCATTATTGGGTGTTATGGTGTTAACAGTCAGCCCAGAAGAAGAGAAATTACTTGATTCCCTGTCCAGAGTTGATGGATGAATCTGCGGTGCCAGCCATATGGTATTCTGACCCAAACACTGAAAGTCATAACCCTTCTCAGTTTTTCTTTACCATCTCTGTCCGATTGGGGAGATTTCTCTTCACTCCCTGTCCCATAGTCAAAACAGCAAGTGAGGGAAAACCCCTTCAAAGTGAGAAAATCCTTGGTTGTCACCAGATCTATTGTCCCCTTTGGAAGATTCCCCCCTATTCCTTTCCTTTTCTGGTGCCACTTCTCTTGTCCTGTATGTTGGGTGTAATTCTCAGTATTTGTTCTTATTCTGTATGCGAAGCTAAATATCTGTTGCACATTGTTTATTCAGAAGGTTAGGTTTTCTTATGAAATTCCTCTATTGAGCTCTAAAATACATAGAGGTGAGTAACACAAAGGTGTCCACCCAAAAGTGAAATCTCATTGGAGGAAGACGTCTTTGACTATTAGCATCCCAGGGGCTGATATTGTTGAGATTGGGGGAGCCATTGTTCTGGATTTCTTCCACATCTCTCACCCCTTCTAAGTAATTAGGAAAAGAATTGCTAGGCAGGTTACATAATCACCAGCTCAGGTTACTAGCACACTCCCACGCTCTTGGAGCCCATGCAGCAGCGTGGGAGTCAACAAAGGACCCCTTTACTAGTACACGGCACAGGAAGGAGGACTATTGTGCTCCAAAATTGTGTTCTCAAATTCAAAGAAAAAATTGTAAAAAAACACAAAACAAGTCAAAGAATGGCAAATTTCTGAATTTGTGAAGCGTAATAGAGACGGATTTGACAGATTGTATGTGGAGTAGATTCTTGCTGATTCGCTTGTAGGAGGGGTGCAGCGCGGTGCAGCAGAATAACACCCTCAGTCCCAGTGCAGTGAAAGAACTTGTATTGACAAAGCTGAGACAGTTCACAAATAACCCGGTGGGAAGCCAGCCCAACCGGGAACATGCACAGTTCCAACAACGTGTAAAAAGCAGAATGTAGCCATATGTCAGCACCTGTAGAGAGGGAAAAAATGCAGCCTGGCTGTCTTGTGCTCAGCAGGCTAGTGTCTAGAGAGGTTGCGTACCCTATGCTTTCACTCCTCATCAGGAACCTTTCCCAAATGATAGTGCTGTCCCTAACAGGCAGGGAATCTGTCCCTACTCTACCAACTTGCTAATGCGTGCCAAACCTGGGAGCCAGGGACTAGAATAAGCTCTGTCTGACCCAAGATGGTTGCCAGAATCGGATGGGGTGGCACATCCAATTGGATGCTTCCTTACTGATCCAAGGAACCATAGAGGAATTACAGATACAGCACCTTTTACCATAATTTCTCTATGGTTTCCTGGGTCACTAGAGAATCATTGTCACGTACCTGGTGGAGATCAAACTGGAGAGGGGGCTTCTCTTGCACCTCCTATCCGACACCCCTGGTAGTGATGACAGGGAGTGAAGGACATAGAGTGGCACGAGGGCCGATGTAGCTGTTGGCGCTGGCTGGGCCTTGGCAGGAACCAGGTGGCTGTAGAGCGCTGGGCAGGCTCTAAGAACTGGAGCTCTGAATCGCTGGGTCAGCAGATGGAGGCGAAACCGGGACGAGAGCCAGGAGGTCATCAACAGCTGGACAGAGCAGGTACTGAGACAGGAGGCAGAGGCAGAGAGGGGATACAAGCCGGGTTCGGTACACAGACGGGCAGCAAGGTACAGGAACATCAGGCAGAAGCGGAGTCAAACACGAGCCAGGATTAGGTAGGCAGGAGGAAGTCCAGGAGAAGGTTCAGGTATAGCCGGGTCAGAACACAGGTAACTGGAACGGATCAGGTAAGCAGGCACTAGCTGAAAGACCACTCAGCAAAGTTCATCTGTCAGTGCTAAGTCTAAATAAGCTACTTGGCACCCAAACGTGCACGTGTGCGTGCGCGCTCATTGGCCCACACCTGTGTGCGCGCATTGGCGCGCGCCTGTGCATGCCCGCGCATACAAGTCCTTCTTTATGCTGGTGTGCCCATACTTGTGCGCAGGTGCGTGTCTATTAGCCAGACTTCTCTTACAATCATGCAATTGGATGTGCCACCTCATGTGACTCTGGCAGCCATCTTGGGTCAGGCAGAGCCTATTTAAGACCCTGGCTCCCAGATTGTTAAATTCTCTTGACTTCCTCTCCAACTGCAGGGCAGGGAGAGTGCCACCTACAGTGGAGAAAGTAGACTGCACTGGCCTACATGCTCTTCTCTACCCCTGGATTCTACATGTTGCCTCCTTTTCCCCTTTAATAAGGACAGGCCCTGCAGTTGCCCCCCTACTGTTCCCCATTAACAAAGATGGGATCTGCAGCTGCCCCCTACTTTTCCCTATTAATAAGGATTGGGCCTGCAACTGCCTCTATTTTATTCCCTTTTAGTAAGGATGTATCAAGCAGCTGCCTCCCAACTATTATTTATTAATAAGGACAGGCCCTGCAGCTGCCCTCCTACTATTCCCCAATAATAAGGACGGGTCCTGCAGCTGTATTCTTCTTATTCCCCATTAATCAGGACAGGGCTTGCAGCTGCCTCCCTTATTTTCCCATTTAGTAAGAACGAGCCAAGCAGCTGCCTCCCTCCTATTCCCCATTAATAAGGACAGGTCCTGCAACTATCTCCCTTAAATTCCCATTTAACAAGGATGGGGCCTGCAGCTGTCTCCCTTTTATACCCCTTTAATAGGGACAGGTCCTGCAGTTGCCTCCCTTATATTCCCCATTATTAAGGATGGGGCCTGCAGCTGCCCCCCTTATATTCTCATTTAACAAGGACAGAGCCTGCAGCTGCCCCCCTTATATTCTCATTTAACAAGGACGGAGCCTGCAGCTACCTCCCTTATATTCCCCATTAAGAAGGATTGGTCCTGTAGCTACATCCCTTATATTCCCCATTAAAAGGATGGGTCCTCCAGCTACCTCTCTTATATTGCCCATTAATAAGGATGGGTCCTGCAGCTACTTTCCTTATATTCCCCATTAATAAGGATGGGTCCTGCAGCTGCCCCCCTTATATTCCCTATTAATAAGGATGGGTCCTCCAGCTACCTCCCTTATATTCCCCATTAATAAGTATGGGCCCTGCAGCTACATCCCTTATATTCCCCATTGATAAGGATGGGTCCTGCAGCTATCTCCCTTATATTCCCCATTATTAAGGATGGGGCCTGCAGCTGCCCCCCTTATATTCTCATTTAACAAGGACAGAGCCTGCAGCTGCCCCCCTTATATTCTCATTCAACAAGGATGGAGCCTGCAGCTGCCCCCTTACTATTCCTCATTAACAATGACGGGGCCTGCAGCTACCTCCCTTATATTCCCCATTAATAAGGATGGGCCCTGTAGCTACATCCCTTATATTCCCCATTAAAAGGATGGGTCCTCCAGCTACCTCCCTTATATTCTCCATTAATAAGGATGGGTCCTGCAGCTACCTCCCTTATATTCCCCACTAATAAGGATGGGTCCTGCAGTAGGGATGAGCCGAATACCCCCGGTTCGGTTCGCACCAGAACCTGGGAACGGACCGAAAATTCGCACGAACGTTAGAACCCCATTGACGTCTATGGGACTCGAACGTTCGAAATCAAAAGTGCTCATTTTAAAGGCTAATTTGCATGGTATTGTCCTAAAAAGGGTTTGGAGACCCGGGTCCTACCCCAGGGGACATGTATCAATGCAAAAAAAACTTTTAAAAACGGACGTTTTTTCGGGAGCAGTGATTTTAATGATGCTTAAAGTAAAAAAAAAAAAAAACTGAAATATTCCTTTAAATATCGTACCTGGGGGTGTCTATAGTATGCCTGTAAAGTGACGCGTGTTTCCCATGTTTAGAACAGTCCCTGCACAAAATGTAATTTTTAAAGGAAAAAATCTCATTTAAAACTGCTTGCGGGTTTAATGTAATGTCCGGTCCTGGCAATATGGATGAAAATCAGTGAGACAAACGGCATGGGTACCCCCCAGACCATTACCAGGCCCTTTGGGTCTTGTATGGATATTAAGGGGAACCCCGCATCTAAATTAAAATAAGGAAAGGTGTGGGGCCACCAGGCCCTATATACTCTGAACAGCAGTATACAGGCGGTGCAAACAAGACAGGGACTGTAGGTTTGTTGTTAAGTAGAATCTGTTTGTAATTTTTAACAGGTACATTTTTAACGTGTTTAGCTCCAGCCAAAAAATCTTTTTTAAGCTTTTTGGAAAACATAGGGAAGGGTTATCACCCCTGTGACATTTGTTTTGCTGTCTTTCCTCCTCTTCAGAAGATTTCACCTCACTTTTTGTCCCAATGACAAATGTTTTTTGAAAATTTGAGGTTTTTTGTGGAACAAGGATTGGAAAGCATCAGTAGAAAGGAGAAATGTTTTTCCCATATTAACTCTTACAGGAGAGAATTTCCCTTCCTAGGGGTAGATTTCATCTCACTTCCTGTTGTCTCCTTCCGTTTGCAAGTAGGAGTCGTTTGTAAGTTAGATGTTTGAAAGTAGGGGCCTGCCCTATATACTCAGCAGAAATTTGGGCCTTAGGTGTTGTTGTGGCCACAACACTGTAAGCCCTCACAGGGCCCTGCTGTGAAATATTAGATCAAGAATTGTAATTACATGCCCCTGTTGAACAAGGGCAGAAAAATTGGGCCTTTGGTGGTGGTGGTGCCACAACACTGTAAGTCCTCACTCGCTCTTGGTGGGTGCAGAAATGGGCCCTGCTGTGAAATATTAGATCAAGAATTGTAATTACATGCCCCTGTTGAACAGGGGCTGAAAAATTAGGCCTTAGGCACTGGTGCTGGTGCCACAACACTGCAACCCCTCACAGATACTCTAGTTGGAATGCAGAAATGAGCCCTGCTGCAAAGTATTGCATCAAAAATTGTAATAACACGCCCCTGTTAAACAGGGGCTGAAAAATTGGGCCTTAGGCACTGGTGGTGGCGCCCAGAACCAAAAATGTTCTTACAAGCTATCAGCGTGATGATTGAGGAAGAAGAGGATAATTACTCAGGGATAGTCACTCAGCATCAGCATAGGCAGTCTTTAAAGGGATCTGAGATCTCAAAAAAAATTATTCGGTTACATCAGCATCAGGTGCTTGGTAGCTGGTGGTGATCCAAGACTGATTCATTTTTATGAAGGTCAGTCGATCGACCGAGTCGGTGGACAGACGCACCCTGTGATCGGTTACCACGCCTCCAGCAGCACTGAATGTGCGTTCCGAAAGAACGCTGGATGCAGGACAGGCCAGTAGCTCAATTGCATACTGTGCAAGCTCTGGCCAGTGATCCATCCTCAAGACCCAGTAACCCAGAGGATTTTCGGTGGGAAAGGTGTCCAAGTCTGATCTTGCCCCTAGGTATTCCTGCACCATGTAAAACAGACGCTGGCGATGGTTGCTGGAACCGATCATACCTTGGGGCTGCGGACCAAAAAACTGTCTGAACGCGTCGGTCAGACGGCCACCTTCTCCACCGCTCCTTCTTTGACTGACCGAAGCCTAAGCAACACGTTGTCCAGAAACAGGAGTTTGTAACCTCCCAGTCTCTGGGAACGCGTTGCACAGACCTTTCTGCAAGGCCTCCCGAAGATGTTTCATCCTCTGCTCCCTCTGTGATGGCAAGATAAGGTCCGCAACCTTACCCTTGTAACGTGGATCAAGGAGGGTTGCCAGCCAGTATTGGTCCTTCTCCTTGATACCACGAATACGAGGATCCTTCCGCAGGCTTTGCAGGATCAGGGAGGCCATGCAGCGTAGGTTTGCTGAGGCATTCGGTCCGGAGTCCTCTGGGTCACTAAGGACAACATGGTCCGCAGCCACCTCCTCCCAGCCACGTACAAGTCCATGTGTTTCTTGGGACTGATCCCTTAAAGACTGCTGCTGATGCTGAGTGCCAGGCTCCACCTCCATACTGACACAATCTTCCTCCTCCTCCTCTTCCTCTTCCTGTGTGATCGGCGGGCACGCAGAAACACTGTCTGGATAAAAGGGGCCTTGAGAGCTAAGGAAGTCCTCCTCTTCCTGCCTCTGTTCTGCCTCAAGTGCCCTGTCCATTATTCCACGCAACGTGTGCTCCAACAGGTGGACAAGGGGGACAGTGTCACTGATGCATGCACTGTCACTGCTCACCATCCTTGTGGCCTCCTCAAATGGTGACAGGACAGTGCATGCATCCCTGATCATGGCCCACTGGCGTGGGGGAAAAAAAACAAGCTCCCCTGACCCTGTCCTGGTGCCATAGTCGCACAGGTACTCATTGATGGTCCTCTGCTGCGTGTGCAGCCGCTGCAGCATGGCCAACGTTGAGTTCCACCTGGTGGGCATGTCACAGATTAGGCGGTTCTTGGGCAGGTTAAACTCCTTTTGGAGGTCCGTCAGCCGAGCACTGGCATTATATGACCGGCGGAAATGCACACAGACTTTCCTGGCCTGCCTCAGGACATCCTGTAAGCCCGGTTACCTGCCCAAGAACCGCTGCACCACCAAGTTAAGGACGTGAGCCAAACAGGGCACATGGGTCATTTGTCCCTGTCGGAGGGAAGAGAGGAGGTTGGTGCCATTGTCGCAAACCACCATTCCTGCCTTAAGTTGGCGTGGCGTCAACCACCTCTGAACCTGCCCCTGCAGAGCTGACAGAACCTCTGCCCCAGTGTGGCTCCTGTCCCCCAAGCACAGCAGCTCAAGCACCGCATGGCATCTTTTGGCCTGCGTACTTGCGTAGCCCCTTGAACGGCTACGGAGCACCGCTGGTTCCGAGGACAAAGCACAGGAAGAGGCCATGAAGGAAGAAGAAGCGGAGGGGGTGGAGGAGAGAGGTGTGTCACAATCATTAGCATTTTGGAAGCGTGATGGTGGAACAACCTCCAACACTACTGCACCTTGTCCTGCATCCTTCCCAGCTGCCAGCAGAGTCACCCAATGCGCCGTGAAACTTAGGTAACGTCCCTGTCCATGCCTGCTGGACCATGAGTCAGCGGTAATATGCACCTTACCGCTGACCACCCTGTCCAGCGAGGCATGGACATTGCCTTCCACATGCCGGTAGAGAGCCGGAATCGCCTTCCGTGAGAAAAAGTGGCGTTTGGGTACCTGCCACTGAGGAACCGCACATTCCACAAACTCATGGAAGGGGGCAGAGTCTACCAACTGAAAAGGCAGCAGTTGAAGTGCTAGAAATTTTGCCAAGCTAGCATTCAACCGCTGGGCATGTGGATGGCTGGGAGCAAACTTCTTTCGGCGGTGCAGCAGCTGGGGCAGGGAAATTTGCCTGGTACAATCTGACGTTGGTGTACCAAAAGCAGATTGCCCACAAATACTTGGCTGTGACACACCTAATTCTACACCTTCATTCCTCTCAGGGCAGGTCTCAGAGAGGACTGAAGGTATAGTGTGGTTGGAGATCTCAGCTGATGAGGAGCAAGGAGAGGTCCTCTTTGTTCTTTGGTGTGGGTCTTTTAGATACGCTTGCCAATGAACTGCATGGCAGGTCAACATATGTCTGGTCAAGCATGTGGTACCCAAGCGGGAGATTATTTGGCCACGCGAGATACGCTTGGGACATACGTTGCAAATAGCAGTGGTGCGATCTGATGCACTCGTCTCAAAAAAGGCCCACACCAAAAAACTTTTTGAATAACGCGCAGAGACTGCAGCGCCCTGCACATGTGGAGCTTTGGGGTGTGATGCAGTCAAGGTGCTGCCCTTAGGCTGGCCCCTGGAGGGCATCCTGCCTCGTTGGTGATGTGCCACCTCCTCCTCCTCCTCTCTCCTATCAGGCACCCACGTTGAGTCAGTGACCTCATCATCCCCTCCCTCCTCATCACTGGAGCAAAC
Organism: Aquarana catesbeiana; assembly: GCF_042186555.1. NCBI lineage: Eukaryota > Metazoa > Chordata > Amphibia > Anura > Ranidae > Aquarana > Aquarana catesbeiana. Next base: position 670,980,881 of record NC_133326.1, read on the forward strand.
CTGGCAGTATGCTGCAGCAGGGGGAGCATGACTGCCAGATTGCTGTCCTTCTTGGGCACCCCCTCTGTCCGTGCTCACGTTACTGCCTTCATCGAGCTCAGTATCATCATCAGAGCCTACCAAACGCTGGGCATCCTCCTGGAGCATGTACCCAACACTGTGGTCAAACAGTTCGAGGGACTCCTCAGGAGGACATGGTGGGGCTAGGGAAGGAGTCACTGATGACATTGAGCCAAGGGAAGAGGCCGCTGCTTTGCCAGACAAAGTAAACTGGGCATGGGTGAGAGAGGATGAGGAGGATGAGGACGGCTTGGTCATCCACTCGACCAAGTCTTCCGCATGTTGCGGCTCAACACGGCCAGCTGCCGAAAAAAAGGCCAAGCGTGTTCCACGGCCACGTGCTGATGAGGATGCACCGTCTCCACAACCAGCACTAGACACAGAGCCTGCTTGCTCTCCTTCTTGGCCTTCCAGACATACTAATGGCCTGTAGCTGCACTAAGCTGGGATATATATATATATATATATATATATATATATATATATATGTGTACTGATACTGCAGCTAGCAAAATCAACTGCCTGCCTGTAGTATGAGAACACCACCAACCTTCTACAGGTAGCTTTAGCTGAACACTGTGCAGAGCTCGCAAAAAAATAACCTGTAGGTTTAGCTGGACACTGTGAGGAGGACGCACCACACTAACTTGTAGTTTTAGCTGAACACTGTGAGCAGGACGCACCACACTAACTTGTAGGTTTAGCTGAACACTGTGAGGTGGACGCACCGCACTAACTTGTAGTTTTAGCTGAACACTGTGAGGTAGACGCACCACACTAACTTGTAGGTTTAGCTGAACACTGTGAGCAGGACGCACCGCACTAACTTGTAGGTTTAGCTGAACACTGTGAGCAGGACGCACCGCACTAACTTGTAGGTTTAGCTGAACACTGTGATCAGGATGCACTGCACTAACTGTAAATAGTCTAGCTGCCTGACTGTGGTACTAATAGGATCAAAAGAACACCAGCAATTTTCTTCAGGTAGCTGTAAATACTGTAACAAGACAAGCCTGCCTGTCAGTAAGAAGATAACAGGAACGGATCTAACTAAACTGAATACAGTGTATATATATATATATGCAACACCTGGGATGCATATATATATATACACAATACACTGTAAGTGCAGCTAACTGACTGACTGTTCTGCGTAATCTATCTAACTCAAATCAAATGACACTGTCTGTCTCTCTCTATCTATGAACGCCGGAACACACACTACACAGGGCCGCCGTGCAGGTGGCCTTATATAGTGTGGGGCGTGTGCTAAATCCCCTGAGCCATAATTGGCCAAAGCCTCCTTGGCTTTGGCCAATTACGGCTCTCTGTTCAGACGGCGCTGTGATTGGCCAAGCATGCGGGTCATAGTGCATGCTTGGCCAATCATCAGCCAGCAATGCACTGCGATGCCGCAGTGAATTATGGGCCGTGACGAGCCACACAAATTTGGCGCGAACGACCCATATCGTTCGCAATTCGGCGAACGGGCGAACAGACGATGTTCGACTCGAACATGGGTTCGACTCGAACACGAAGCTCATCCCTATCCTGCAGCTACCTCCCTTATATTTCCCATTAACAAGGATGGGTCCTGCAGCTACCTCCTTTATATTCCCCATTAACAAGGATGGGTCCTGCAGCTACCTCCCTTATATTCCCCACTAATAAGGATGAGTCCTGCAGCTACCTCCCTTATATTCCCCATTGATAAGGATGAGTCCTGCAGCTACCTCCCTTATATTCCCCATTAATAAGAATGGGTCCTGCAGCTACCTCCCTTATATTCCCCATTAATAAGAACACGTCCTGCGGTTGCCCCCCTTACATTTCCATTTTTTAAGCACAGATCCTGTACCTGCTCCCCAACTATTTCCCATTTAATAAGGATGGGTCCTGCAGCTGCCTCCCTTATTTTCCCAGTTAATAAGGACGGGTCCTGCAGCTACCTCCCTCCTATTCTCCTTTAATAACTATGGGGCCTGCAGCTGTCTCCCTTATATTCCCCTTGAATAAGGACAGGTCCTGCAGCTGTTTTCCTCCTATTCTCCTTTAATAACTATGGGGCCTGAAGTTCCCCCCTCATATTCCCCTTTAATAAGGATGAGTCCTGCAGCTGCCTCCCCTATATTCCTCGGTAATAAGGCCTGCAGCCGTCTGCCATTGCGGAAGTGACAGCAGCTGACTCGGCTGGTGTCACCGTCGAGGAATGCAATGGATCCAGCTAACAAACCCGAATGCTGAGACAGCTACAGCTGCTTCCATCAACAAAGAGAAAGTGAAAGTTTGCTATATAGAAACCCCGGGCGTCGGACCTCAGGAATTAGCTGGATTGATTGTTATTTTGAGTGCCAAAATTTTTTTATTTTAGTTCCTATGCATGGTCATTTTTCCAGTGCATGTCCTAAGTTTGCAAGCCCTAAATTAGAAACAGGGGTAGCTCCCATGATCCACTGGGTTTTTCCCATGGCCTTCTTTTGCTTAAGGTGTGCTTCACCTTTTGCAATAAAATTTGGGAGAACTCCACTATATATTACATATGTTTTTCCATTCACAGAGCATACTTAAAAATGTATTTAAAATATATTTCCTACCTTTCTATTTTTTTTTTTTTTGGCAGGCCTTTTGTCAGACAAAACAACAACTTGAAAGTGAAAATGGAGGAACAAAGTGGGTGTTATGGTATCCCCTGGCAGGAAGCATGTGTGTATAGGCTTACGCAGAGTTTAAGTGACGGTCTTCACCAGAGCTCCTGATGGTGGAAACGGACTGAGAATCATAGTGTCCTTGGTTTTATTTGCTGCAACCTGCTACTAGGTCCCATCCCCCAAGATTTCCCCACCAAGGAATGTGGCTGGTACTGAAAGGCTATGGTTCAGAGATTGTTTGAGTCAAGGCAGAGCAGCAGGCTAGAGAGTAGTCAAGTCTAGGCAATGGTCAAAGCAGGCAGTAAGCTATAGAGTAAGGGGCAGGGCTTTTTTTCAGCGGGAACGTGGGGAAACGCAGTTCCGCCACCTCCAGCACTGACTGTATGTAATGGCAAGAAAAGCTGGGGTGTGCTGCCGGGTCTATTGATCGGGGGATCCATTCTGGTTGGAGGGGGTCTATTTTTGCAGGGGGGTCTATTGTTGCTGAAGAGGTCTAATGCTGCTGGTGGGGAACCTATTGTTGCTGAGGGTGGGTCTTATATTGCTGGGGGGGGGTCAGATGTTGCTGGAACTATTGTTATTGGCTGACGGAGAGTCTATTGATGCTGGCTGCGGGGAAATTTTGTTGCGTATGGTCCATTGTTGTTAGGGGGATCTATTGTTGCTGGCGTGGGGCCCTATTGTTACTGGCTGCAGGGGATCCATTTTACTGCTTTTCTTGCTATCATTACCAAATTCCATACAAATTACTGAGCACCACAAAATTATATGTGGTTTTGTATTCTTTAAAAGGGGCAGTACTGGGAGATGGGTGGGGGGGGGGGGGCCAAGGAATAGGGCTTGGAAGTGGGTAGGGGCAGAGACAAGGTGTCACTCAGAAAGGGGGAGTTCCTGCACGATTCTCTGAGAAAAAAAGCCCTGGTAGGGGGTAGGGGTGGAAGGTAGTGGCAGGCTAGAGAGTAGTCAGTTTGGGGTAGGGTGGAAGTTAGTGGCAGGCTAGAGAGCAGTAATGTACGTACGGTTGGAAGCTGGTGGCAGGCTAGAGGGTAGTCAAGTCGTGGTAGGGTTGGAAGCTGGTGACAGACTAAAGAGTAATCAGGTTCAGGCAGGGATCGAGGCAGGCAACAGGGGAGAGAATAGTCAGGTCCCAGCAGAATTATAGGCAGGCAGCAAACAAGAGTAGTCAGGTACATGCAGGGTCTTGGTGGACAGCAAACAAGAGAGCAGTCGGGTCAATCCAGGTCAGAAACAAACTGGCAACTAGCAGGTAAGTGATATAGTGCTCAGTTTTATTTGCTGCAACCTGCCACTAGGTCCCAGCCCCCAGGTTTTCCTCACCAAGGAGTGTGGCTTGAACTGAAAGGCTATGGTTCAGAGATTGTTCAGAGGGCTGCAAACATGAGAGAAAGTCAGGTTGAGGCAGGGGTTGAAGCAGGCAGCAGGCTAGAGAGTAGTTAGGTCCAAACAGGGGTCAAAGCAGGTGTCAGGCTAGAGAGTAGTCAGGTCCAGGCAAGGATAGAGGCAGGCAATGGGGAGAGAATAATCAGATCCAAGCCCCACCCCCTGCTCTCTCCTCATTGGCTCACTGGCTGGGATTGACATCAGCAGGAGTCAATGACTCCCGCTGCTGTGTGAGCCAATGAGGAGAGAGAGAGAACCGGGAGGGCCACTGCTTTCATGTACATCAATGGCTCAAGATGGGACTCAGGTAAATGTGGGGGGGGGGGGCTGAACTGAGAAGATGTTTTACCTTAATAAAAAAGGTAAAAAACCTTCAGCCTTTAGAACCGCTTTAAAGTGCTAACAAAGGTACTTACAGGCCCTAAATTGTCTGTAGAATTTTGTAGTTTAACATGTTTCTTTTTGTTTCAAAGCAAAACTCTGCTATGATACACTATGAGCAGGAAGGCATTTTATCGCAGAAGAGAAATACAATGACTCTTCTGCGATAAACCATACCTATCTGTCTGCTCACAGCGATCCCTGGACTGCACATGTGCGGCTCAGCTTACAGCGGTCAGGCCGATCCTGTGTGCTGGGATGACTAGCTCCTGCAGGAATGATATTGTCTCGTGCCAGCCAATGAAGATGCGTGAAGCCCAGAATGCAGGAAAAGATGCCAGCGAGGAAATGTTGAGAAGGTGGGTATTCTCCCTTCAGTTCCACTTTAAAGTGTTACTAAACCCACAATAATAAAATAGAAATAAATAGTAGATGTAGTAAAGCATGCTTGTTATACTCACTGTGAAACCTAAGGGGTTATTCCTGTGCATTGTCTAAAAAGACTGTTTGATCCTGTATGCACAGATCCTCCTCTTTTTCCACTGATCCCAGAACAGGTCCTGATAAGACAGAGTTACTGGAGTCAGGCTGCACATGCTCAGTTTGGTGTGTATTGCTAGAGAGTTTTTTCTTTTTCCTGGGAGAGTGTATGTGATCAGCACAGGGCCAATCAGCACTGCCCAGACAGAGGGTCAAGGGTCCTTGGTCCCTGATACAAAAAGAAATATCCCCTACATGGGACTTTGAAAGAGCACCAACTCTGATATAAAAATGAATGACAATAATAATACTGCATAATTCAATACAAATGGATAAAAAGACGTGTAGCCTCTGTACAGTACACACATAATACACAAAAACAAAACACAAAAAAGATCATAGTATACAAAGGAACATCAGTACTCTCCAATGGATAGTGTACCCTGATACCCGACGCGTTTCCAGTCTTTAAAAAACACCTTCATCAGAGGTAGAGAGTGAAGTATACTCAGATAAATGTTAATTCAATTTGAATAATTCCATGTTCAAAATCAGTGCCTGGGCTGGCGTCTGCCTTTGTGGTTACTGAAACAGCTGCCTCCTGTTTTGAACATCGAATCATTCAAATTGAATTAACATTTATCTGAGTATACTTCCCTCTCTAACCCAGATGAAGGTGTTTTTTAAAGACTGGAAAAGCGTTGGGTATCAGGGTACACTACCCATTGGAGAGTACTGATGTTCCTTTGTGTACTATGATCTTTTTTTGTGTTTTGTTTTTGTGTATTATGTATGTACTGTACAGACGCTACACGTCTTTTTATCCATTTTTTTATCCATTTGTATTGAATTATGCAGTATTATTAAAGTCATTCATTTTTATATCAGAGTTGGTGGTCTTTCAAAGTCCCATGTAGGGGGTATTTCTTTTTGTTTAAGTGCATCAGGGATGGGACTACCATACTCTGGATCTGACATGGTAGAGGTCTCCTTCTCTTCCTTGATCCTGATAGGACAGTTTTATGCAGTATGAAAACTCCTCCTACAAGCTTTAACCAGGAACTGATAGAAGTCACAAGACTGCTATATACCGCTGATGGGAAAAGGTATTTAGCAGCTTATATTTACTAAAATAATTGCATTTCCATGTTCTGTGTACTGTGGGAGACCAGATATAGTGAATGCAGGGTCCTGGGTTTAGTAACACTTTATGTATCTGTTTCCCAAACAGGCTGTCAAGAGTCTGTTAGAGGTCATTCACTTGGTCATGGTAGAGCTGCACGATTCTGGATAAGATGAGAATCACAATTTTTTTGCTTAGAATAAAAATCATGATTCTTGGCGTAACATTATCTATCACTTTATACAAGAAAATTGGGCTAACTTTACTGTTTAGTTTTTTTTTTATTCATTGAAGTGTATTTTTCCTCAAAAAAATTGTGTTTGAAAGATCGCTGAGCAAATACAGTGCGAGATAACATATTGCAACAACCGCCATTTTATTCTCTAGGGGCTCTGCAAAAAATATATATATTCGGGGATTCAAAGTAATTTTCTAGCAAAAAATACTAATTTTACCTTGTAAGCAACAAGTGTCAGAAAAAGGCTCAGTCTTTAAGTGGTTAAACTGACCTCATTTACAGACTGAAGTTGATCTCTAAAAGAACAGAAGATACAATGTTTCTTTTTATCTCTCTTTCAGTGCGGCTGCTTTTTTTTTTTTGACAGCTGTGAGCAGAACTGCTCTGCACTTGTTAGATTAATCGTGGAAATGCTGCATTGAGATCGTGATGGGGTTGAATCGAGATTGCGATTTTTTAATGATTACTCATGCAGCTCTATCACTTGGTCATGTAGAGTCTTTCACAGGTATTGTAGAGTCAATCACAGGTCCTAAAAAGTCCTTAAATTGGTCCTGTAGAGTCCTTCATAGGTTTTGTAGAGTCCCTCAGTTGATCCTGTAGGGTCCTTCACAAGACCTGTAGAGTTCTTTATTTGTTGCTGTATAGTCCTTTACTTGGTCCTGTACAGTCCTTCACAGGTCCGGTAGAGCTTTTCACTTGGTCCTGTAGAAGTCCTTCACAGGACCTGTAGAGGCCACCACAGGTCCTGTGGAATTCTTCACTTGGTCCTATTGAGTCCTTCGCAGATCCTGTAGAGTCCTTCATTGTGTCCTTTAGACTGAAAGGGTGAGCTTTATAAGGTCATGGTGTGTTGGGTGACAAGAAGACCGACTGACTGCATGGAGAGCAGCTAGCCATCTTTCATCGCCCCTACCAGAAGAGGTGAGTGGAGGGTCTTGTGACTACAGATTTAAGTAGATAATTTTAGAGACACTTTAGATGCCCTATTCCCAAGTCCATCACTCGGTTCTGTAGAGTCCTTCACATGGTCCTGTAGAGTCCTTTACAGGTCCCGTAGAGTCCTTCACTTGATCCTGTGTAGTCCTTCACTTGGTCTTGTAGAGTCCTTCACATGTCCTGCAGAGTTCTTCACTTGGCCTTGCAAAGTCCATCACAGGTCTTGTAAAGTTCCTCACTTGGTCCTGTAGAGTCCTTTAATTTGTCCTGTAGATGAAAGGTTCAGCATTATGATGTCATTATTAACGGGTTGGCTGCTACCAGTTCTTTACTACCAGAAGAGGCACTGTGGAGGGTAATGTGACTATAGATTTAGATAATTTTATTTGCCCCATTCCCAAGTATCCAATGAAGCCACCTTAAGTACCCCTTCTCCAAGTACCACTTAAAATCACACGCTTCTCTTTAATAGGATGTTATCAGTGATTTTTTTTTTTACTTTTTTTCTTCAAAGACATTTTCAAACACAATTTAGTTTAAATTTAAACTTCTCTTTCAATCACGGAGCATTTTATCTTGCGGTGAATCACTTCCAGCAAAATTAAACGTTTCTGAATCATTTTTCTGAACTGTAAATAATGTTATTATTTCTCCAGAAAAAAAACATCTTGTTGTTCAGTGAAGTTTTCAAAAAAGAGCCATTTCCAAATACCACAGATTTCCAGTCCTGATCAGAGTGACATTTGACTGCTTTATATTAAAAGGTTTAGAAATGTGAAAGCCATTACAGGAGCAGTTGGCTGCAGGGAAAATGATGTAACTATCGGAATTAATTTTTTTTTTTTGGTCTGCTTTTATTGATGTGAGTAGAGTATGGAAGGGTTTAAATTTGTTGCATTATTGCTCTCTGTGTCCCCTTTTTGGTGGATTTCCGCTTAGTTTCTGTCCCAATGACAGGAAGCGTAAACCTCTCTAATGGCAGAACATGGGGGTAATAAAACCCTGATGGAGGTTCTAATATTTTCCACTCTGCAATGGTCTAAGTCCAGCCAGTGCTGCTTGTCTTTAATTGGTAATTAAAAAACAATATAGTAACATTGTATCCAGACTATACGTTGTAAATTTGTAGTTACAATCAGGGCTTTTTTTCAGCAGGAATGTGAGAGAATGCAGTTCTGGCATCTCCTGGACTGAATTTATGGAACGGCAAGGGGTGCTGGGGTGTGCTCCAGGGTCCATTGATGCTGGCTGCTGAAAGATCTATTGTTGCTGGTGGGGGTCTATTGTTCCTGGGTTGGATTTATTGTTTCTGGGGGGTATTTTGTTGCAGGACTCTATTGTTGCTGAGGGGACTATTGTTGCTGAGAGGGGTGAGCTATTGTTGCTGGCTGCAGGTGATCTATTTTACTGATTTTCTTATCATTAACAAATTCCATACAAACTACTAAACACCACAAAATGATACTTAGCTCTGTTTTCTCTAAAAGGGGCGGTACTCAGGGGTGGATCCAGGGAGGGCAATGGGGCAATTGCCCCCCCTGAGAAATTAGTTGCAGGCAGGCAGCTGGGCGGGTGAGAGAGCAGGCGAGCTGGGCTGCCGGGTGGCTTGGTGTGTGAACAGGCAGGCGTCTCGGCGGCAAGAGAACAGCAAAACACCACTTAGCAGGCAAGTGACAATCTGCAAGGTGTGGCAGGTGACTTGGCAGGTGACAGTCCGCAAGGTGTGGCAGGTGACATGGCAATTGACAATCCACAACGTGTGGCAGGCAACGTGGCAAGTGGCAATCCACAACGTGTGGCAGGCGACGTGGCAAGTGACAATCCGCAACGTGTGGCAGACCACATGGCAAGTGACAATCCGCAATGTGTGGCAGGCGATGTGGCAAGTGACAATCCGCAACATGTGGCAGGTGATGTGGCAAGTGACAATCTGCAACTGGTGGCAGGCAAGTGACAATCCACAATGTATGGCAGTTGACGAGGCAAGTGATAATACGCAACTTGTGGCAGGTGACGTGGCAATTGACAATACGCAACTTGTTGCAGGTGACATGGCACGTGACAATCCACAACATGTGGCAGGTGACGTGGCAAGTGACAATCTGCATCTGGTGGCAGGCAAGTGACAATCTGCAATGTGTGGCAGGTGACGTGGCAAGTGACAATCCGCAATGTGTGGCAGGTGACATGGCAAGTGACAATCCACATCTGGTGGCAGGCGACGGTGGCAAGTGACACACTCAGAGCTCCCACTGATTCTGCATTATGGTGAGTTGAACCATTTCATTTTATATTACAATGTAATAATATAAATAATTTGATTCAATTATCCTGACACCATATCAACCATGGTGCCAGGATGATTGAAGTGCCAACACCAGCCATTTTCCCGATAAATTGCCACAAAAAAAAATATTTTATGGCAGTGCCCCTCCCGAGACTAGACTCTGGATCGGCCCCTGGCGGTACTGGGAGGTGGGTAGGGAGTAGAACCAGGGGATGGTGCTCAGAGGTGGGTAGGGGGTGGAAACAAGGGGTGACTCAGAAGAGGGGAGTACCTGCTCTTGTTCTCTCAGAAAAAAAACTTCCACAGTCTCCTCTCCCCATGGATCAAACTTTACATTGTAACTTTGTAGTTACAATGGAAGATGCATTTCGCCAGCCTCCCCTCTCCTACTTTGTAGGTTAGAGACTGCAGCAGGAGCTGATCTGTGTCGGAAATTTGCAAATACAGGCAAGAACTGCACAGTACAATGAGCAAAGTACTAGGTTTTACATGGTTATCTTTAAACATTTGTCACGCACACCTGGTGGAGGCTGAGCTTACAGGAGGGCTTCCTTTACACCTCCTGTCCCGTTTCTCCTGGAGTTGATGGCAAGGTATAGCAGGGCAAGGAGAGGCATGGGTGCCTGTGGAAGATATTGGCCTGGTGAAGTGAAGATACTGTGGATGCAGGACTAGAGCCCATGCAGGAGGCTGTTGTAGGAACTTGCAGGTGCACAATCCTGGAGTCATGCAAGAAGAAGTCGGCAACTACCGGGCAGCAGAGAATCAGATTCAGGAAACAGAAACCAGGTACCAATCCAGGCTGAGGTCAATATCAGATAGGCAGAACTGGTACCAAATCAGCAGACAGAAGACAGAGTCGGATTACTCTGCGGGGTCAGGAGATCAGGATCGGGCAGAATCAGAGGGTAAATCAGGTTCGTGTCCAGATGAAGAAGCAGGACTGGCCATGGATCACAGAAGCTGATGACCACTCAGTGATTCTACTAACTTCCGTAAACCCTCGAATAGGCTACTGGGCACCAAAACAACGGTGTTCAACGTGCATGTACGTTCACTCTAATGCACATACACATTACATCACAGTCCAGATTCTGCAGATGCGAACATGAACATGAGATACCAGACAGTTATGCGCACGCAGATATCTTTAGACATAGCTACCTAGACCTTCCTGACAATGGCATCTCAGCCCTGCCAAGCAATATAGGCAAGCAAGGGAAGGGGCCAACACAAGAAGGATGGCCAATAGGGATGGGCCCAAAGTTCGACTCGAGAACTGAGTGATCCTGCCCCCCTCTGATGTCATGAGACATCACATGATGTCAGAAGGGGGCGGGATTACCTGGTTACATCACCGGGTGGCCCTGCCCTTGCCTATATAAGAGCTGTCAAACCGAAGAAAGAACAGTTGATGGGAAGCCTCCCATGGAGGCAGTGTGTTTTCAAATTTTTCTATTTTTTTCTGGTCCATCGGGCAGCATGATTGATGGTGGATTTACATCTCGGGACACTTTTTTTTTTTTTAATTAAGGATTTCTCAAAAACTGCCTCTTGAGGTTTTTACTTTTTGACACTTTTTTGGTGAATGGGTAGGGGTATGATGTACCCCTACCCATTCACATAGGAGAGGGCCGGGATCTGGGGGCCCCCTTGTTAAGCCCCAGCCCACAGACCCCAAAAACCACAGCCCAAGGTTGTCGGGGAGAGGCCCTTCAACATGGGAACAAGGTGCTTTGGGGTGTTAAGAGCATGTGGCCTGGTATGGATAAGGAGGGGGGGGGTGCTCGCTCACCCCCCCTTTTCCTGACCTGCCAGGCTGCATGCTCGGATCAGGGTCTGGTACGGATTTGGGGGGGGGGGCCACGCCACTTTTTTTTGTTTTTTGTTTTTTAATCTGTATTGCCGGCAGCCGCAAGCAAGTTTTAATGAAATTTTATCCTTCAGAAATGTCATTATTGCTGCGGCATGTTCTATACATCGCACAGATGCGCTACAGGCAGACTAAGGGGACCCTGCAGGTACAATTTTTAAAGGAATATTTCATTTTAATTGTTTAACTTTTTATTGTTTCATGATTGTTTTAAGAAATAAAAATTGCATTGATACATGTCCCCCAGGGCAGTACCCAGGTCCCCATATACTTTTTATGGCAATAACTTGCATATAAGCCTTTAAAATTAGGACGTTTGATTTTTCATGTTCGGGTCCCTAATAGACTTTGCATGTTCGCTAGAAATTTTTGCCTGTTCGAGACGTTCTGGTGCAAACCGAACCGGGGGGGGGGGGGGGGGGGGGGCGGCGTTCGGCCCATCCCTAATGACCAGTAATCTCAATCCACAAGTTTTTGGGATCATGGAAAATTCTACAGTGGAGCAGAAGAAGTGTGTGGGAACCTGGTGGTGTTCACTGTTGCTATGTTGTAGAAACATTTCTACATCATCCCACACAAGTGGAACACACACATTTGGTTCCTGGTCTATGATTACACTATTGCATCCTGAGTGCTAGGCTGAGCGCTTTCCTTGGAAGTGTAATTTGGTTTATTTTATGAAATTTTAATAAATTGGTTTTATGCCATGAGGATGTTTTCCTCTGCTTCTGGATGAACATCTTATATTTCCCATACAAGTCAAGTATGTCTGACCCTCTTATCTTGGACATCCGGTGAGTTCACACGGGGGGGAGGTTGGTGTGTGGAATTATATTTAAAATAAGAGCACTGATACATATTTGAACACCCCAGTAATAAAAGTGAAACACAAAAAAAGACAGAAAAGTGCTTGTATAAGTAAATAGCGCAAGATAAACTGCTGGTAGAATCAAAGAGCAAAAGTAAGTAGACAAAATATTTTAATTACAAACAGTGGCCATAAGTTAGAAGATCTAACTTATGGCCAAAGATGATAAATAGGACGTGGGATAGCTATGGGTGACCTCATCTCAGCATTGAAGAAACACTACACTGGTAAAAGTGACTTCATTGGAGGATTATGTATAGCATATGATTGATGCGTAAAACAGGCATCCCAAAGGTTCTATTCCAAAAATAATTTCTTACATGGAATAAACTGTATATATTTTTTTCCTATATTTTTTCAGGGATTAATACAAATTTAAAGTATAATTTATCAGTAAATATACAGTATCTCACAAAAGTGAGTACACCCCTAAGTAAAAATGTCCAAATTGGGCCCAAATTGGGCCCACCATTATTTTCCAGCACTGCTTTAACTCTCTTGGGCATGGAGTTCACCAGAGCTTAACAGGTTGCCACTGGAGTCCTCTTCCACTCCTCCATGACGATATCATAGAGCTGGTGGATGTTAGAGACCTTGCGCTCCTCCAACTTCCGTTGGAGGATGCCCCACAGATGCTCAATAGGCTTTAGGTCTGGAGACATGCTTGGCCAGTCCAACACCTTTACCCTTTGCTTCTTTAGTAAAGCAGTGGTCGTCTTGGAGGTATGTTTGGGGTTGTTATGTTGGAATACTGCCCTGCGACCCAGTCTCCAAAGGGAGGGGATCATGCTCTACTTCAGTATGTCACAGTACATGTTGGCATTCATGGTTCCCTCAATAAACTGTAGCTCCCCAGTGTCGGCAGCACTCATGCAGCCCCAGGCCATGACACTCCCACCACCATGCTTAACTGTAGCCAAGACACACTTGTCTTTGTACTCTTCACCTGGTTGCCACCACACACACTTGACACCACCTGAACCAAATAAGTTTATCTTGGCCTCATCAGACCACAGGACATGGTTCCAATAATCCATGTCCTTAGTCTGCTTGTCTTCAGCAAACTGTTTGCGGGCTTTCTTGTGTATCATCTAGAAGAGGCATCCTTCTGGGACGACAGCCATGCAGACCAATTTAATGCAGTGTGTGGTGTATGGTCTGAGCACTGACAGGCAGACCCCCGACCCCTTCAACCTCTGCAGCAATGCTGGCAGCACTCATACGTCTATTTCCCAAAGACAACCTCTGGATATGACACTGAGCACATGCACTCAACTTCTTTGGTCGACCATGGCGAGGCCTGTTCTGAGTGGAACCTGTCCTGTTAAACTGCTGTATGGTCTTGGCCACCATGCTGCAGCTCAGTTTCAGGGTCTTGGCAATCTTTTTATATCCTAGGCCATCTTTATGTAGAGCAACAATTCTTTTTTTCAGATCCTTAGAGAGTTCTTTGCCATGAGGTGCCATGTTGAACTTTCAGTAACTAGTATGAGAGAGTGAGAGCGATAACCCCAAATTTAACACAGCTGCTCCCCATTCACACCCGAGACCTTGTAACACTAACGAGTCACATGACACCGGGGAGGAAAAATGGCTAATTGGGCCCAATTTTGGAAATTTTCACTTAGGGGTGTACTCACTTTTGTTGCCAGCGGTTTAGACATTAATGGCTGTGTGTTGAGTAATTTTGAGGGGACAGCAAATTTACACTGTTATACAAGCTGTACACTCACTACTTTACATTGTAGCAAAGTGTCATTTCTTCAGTGTTGTCACATGAAAAGATATAATAAAATAATTACAAAAATGTGAGGGGTGTACTCACTTTTGTGAGATACTGTAAATGATTCTGTATTATTTCATATCTATCTATTTCCAGCCAATGGGTGGCTTAATCCTTCTCCAATCCCCTTTCTCGCTCTTCCTGTACAGTTTCAGTTTAAGAGAGACAGCTTGAAAGCAAACAGCTTCTGCTCGATTCTCTCTGCAGAAAAGCCACAGAGCTCTCTGAGATCTCTGTGTCATTGTGTCAGGGGTGCACCATATATAAATGTAAAAGATTTTATGTAATAGTATAACATTTTAAAAACACTAATACATAAAAAATAATGCTATTTAAAAACAGTGGCCATCAGTTTAGAGGAACCTTAGGAATTGACGGATAGGACGTGGGATAGCTATGGATGACCTCATCTCACCATTGAACAAACACTACACTGGAAAAAGTGACTTCATCAAAGGATTATGTTTATATACAAGGTGTGTCTCTGTTTGGTAAATGGTATCAGAAAACAAACAAAACAAAGGATACAAACAAATTACCTTTATTGGCCTTCAAAATAATCGCCATCCTTCACAACACACTTTTGGCAACATTCAAAAAGCTTCTGGAAACTGTCAGCAAAGGCCTCTTTGGGAATCAATCGCAGATGTCACACATTCTTGGATTGCCGCCATGCTCTTCAGGCGGGGAAACAGACTTGACCTTGGACTTTTGCAGGCAGTTCTTTTTAGGTCGCGGGGAAGATGATGAACACCATTCCATTGATTGCTGCTTGGATTTCAGATAGAACTGGTAGCACCAGGTCTCATCCCCTGTGATGGATTTGCAGAAAGGATGGATCCTGGTCACACATGGTAATGAAATCTCCATAGGTTTACATCCGTTTTTGCGACACAAACTGGAAACAGATCTTCCTCTTACCCAAATCTTTGCCAGGGATGGTGTCCTTGCTAAAGCCCAATTCCTCCGCTATCAATCATAGAGTCAATCACCAATCTTGTGCCACCATTTTGCTCGATCATGTCTGGGATTCTGCTTGTCGACTGGTGACCCGAACGACGATAATCCTCAGTCGTTTCCTTCCAATAGCGAAAGCCAGCCGTAAACACATTTCCTGCTTACGGCTTCCGTCCCGTACACTTGCACAAACATTTTGTGTGTCTCCGTCGCTGTTTTTGATAATTTGTAGCAGAACTTGTGTTCACTTGTTGCTCTTTTGTACCTTGACCCTACATCTCACACTGACTACGTTCGACTGCCTGCAGTGGGTTTACCCTGACGATCACGTGTACTCCACGCTAGGTGACATTTATCGGCATGTCTCTGGATAGCCATGTGCTTGTGCATAGGGCTGGGGAAAAAAATCGATTGAAATCTTGAATCGAGTTGATAGGTCAAATCGATTCAAGATTTAAACGAATCGATTTTTTTAGATTTTTTTTTTTCACCGCGCCGGTCCTGAGGTGCTGCGGGCATGAGTTTTTAGGCGAGGCCGCGGCTTCGGCCTAGTCCGCGGCTTCAGCCAGATGCCGCGGACTAGGCCGAAGCCGCGGCCTCGCCTAAAAACTCATGCCCGTAGCTCCTCAGGACCGGCGCTGACACCGAGCCGGTCCTGAGGAGCTGCGGGCAAGGAGTTTTTAGGTGAGGCCACGGCTTCGGCCTAGTCTTCTGCCGCGGACTAGGCCGAAGCCGCGGCCTCGCCTAAAAGCTCATGTCCGCAGCGCCTCAGGACCGGCGCGGTTTCCAAAGAAAAAAAAAACTGGATTCGAATCGTGAATCAAGTTTTTTTTAAGAGAATCTCCCAGCCCTACTTGTGCACACACTTGGCCCATGTTGCCGTTGAGATTTTGGACCATTCACTTTTTAGACACACCTCGTATACTTGATGAGTAAAATGGGCATCCCAAAAGTTCAATTCAAAACATAGTTTCTTAAATGGAATATATAGTTTATATGTTTATGTATGTTAGGACTTAAAATGGTACGAATGTCATATTTTTTTAAATTAAAATAACAAACATGTTATACTTACCTGCTCTGTGCAGTGGTATTGCACAGAGTGGCCCTGATCCTCCTCTTCTGGGGTCCCTGGCAGCGATCTTGGCTCCTCCTCTTCTTTTTAGGTCTACTATAGCCAGTCGCTTGCTATGGGGAAAAGCGTGGTCTGTGCCCTATAGACTTACACAGCGGAACTTAGCCCCGCCCCCACTTCCTCTTCACTACATTTGATTGACAGCAGCAAGAGCCAATGGCTCCTGCTGCTTCTTGAATGCTGTGTGAAGAGGAAGAAAGGGGAGAATAGATGCAGCTGTGCACAGCACTGATCTATTCTCCCCTCTCTTACTTTTCACACAGGGGAAGGGGGGCACAGGGAAATTGAAAACGTGTTTTACCTTAATGCAAACAATGCATTAAGGTACAATACGTTTTTAGGTTTAGTAACACTTTAACAAAATGTTTTAATGTTTTTATGTAGGTAAATATATAAAATATTCTTTATTATTTCATAAATTTCTATTTCCAGTTGTGTAGTGCAGTCCTTCCTCAACCTTCTCTCCCTTTGCTTTGTACAGTTTCAGTTTAAGATAGACAGCTTGAAAGCAGACAGCTCCTGCTTGGCTCTCTCTGCAGAAAACCCACAGAGCCCTGTGATCCCTCCGTCCTACCATGTAATAGTGGAAAATGTGTATATATACAGTGGCTTGCGAAAGTATTCGGCCCCCTTGAACTTTTCAACCTTTTGCCACATTTCAGGCTTCAAACATAAAGATATAAAATTTTTATTTTTTGTGAAGAATCACCAACAAGTGGGACACAATTGTGAAGTGGAACGATATCTTTTGGATTTTTGAAACTTTTTTAACTAATAAAAAAATGAAAAGTGGGGCGTGCAAAATTATTCGGCCCCCTTGCATTAATACTTTGTAGAGCCACCTTTTGCTGCGATTACAGCTGCAAGTCGCTTGGGGTATGTCTCTATCAGTTTTGCACATCGAGAGACTGAAATTCTTGCCCATTCTTCCTTGCAAAACAGCTCGAGCTCAGTGAGGTTGGATGGAGAGCGTTTGTGAACAGCAGTTTTCAGCTCTTTCCACAGATTCTCAATTGGATTCAGGTCTGGACTTTGACTTGGCCATTCTAACACCTGGATACGTTTATTTGTCAACCATTCCTTTGTAGATTTTGCTGTATGTTTGGGATCAATGTCTTGTTGGAAGATAAATCTCTGTCTCAGTTTCAGGTCTTTTGCAGACTCCAACAGGTTTTCATCCAGAATGGTCCTGTATTTGGCTGCATCCATCTTCCCCTCAATTTTAACCATCTTCCCTGTCCCTGCTGAAGAAAAGCAGGCCCAAACCATGATGCTGCTACCACCATGTTTCACGGTGGGGATGGTGTGTTGAGTGTGATGAGCTGTGTTGCTTTTACGCCAAACATATCGTTTTGCATTGTGGCCAAAAAGTTCGATTTTGGTTTCATCGGACCAGAGCACCTTCTTCCACATGTTTGGTGTGTCACCCAGGTGGCTTGTGGCAAACTTTTTTTTTTTTTTGCCACGTCAGTTAACTTTATCCTGAGACTGCTTTCAGAGTGATATTCATATATGTCTCTAATCCAGTCACATCATTGTGGCCATTCGAAGATTTATTTTTTTTTTTTTAAAGTAAGGTATTGTATAACCATATGCATTTCAGAATATAGATAGTTATAGAAGTGCTGCAATACGAAGTATAAAACCTACATCCTGCCTCTCAAAGCCGGTTGGCCGCATACCCACGTATTGCTATTGTGCGTGTTTATGCATTGATACTTCTCTCACTAATGCACCCACCCCCCCCACCCCCCTTTAACCCCCCCACCCCCCTTTAACCCCCCCTTGTTAAGCCCTCATATTTCCAAAGCGCATACAATGACCAATATTAGTTCAATACATTATTCTCTCTCAGCTCTAACCTCTAAGCTACTACTCGCTCAGCCTCGCCCCGTTAATGGGGGGGGGCAGATGTGTTCAACGCTAAAGTAACACTGCTGGCGGACAGGGCATTGCTTGGATCCACGGGTTCCACATTCTCGCAAACTTATTATGGTTGCCTGACCTAGTGTAGAATGTTCTTTCACTCCACACTGTGGAGTTGATAGTTCTAATCCAATCTTCCGGGGTGGGGGGAGTTCTTGACTGCCAAGACTGTGCAATTAGTTTTCTGGCCTGGAACAGGCATCTTGCTGCCGCTACCACCGTACTACTGTCTCTCAGTCCATTAATAACATGTCCCAGCACACAAGTCTTGGGATCTAGCTCTAAGTTAGTTTTAAGCGTGGTATTTATTTTCTTTAAAATCTCAGGCCAGTACCTGACTAATTTTGGGCACCTCCAGAACATGTGAATTAAATCGCCTGTGTTTCTACATCTGGGGCACTCGTCGTTAATTCTACGGCCGAACATAAAAAGCTTTTTCGGTGTATAATAGGATCTGTGCAGCAGCATCAGGTGAGAGGCTTTTTGCGAGGGAGAGACCGACACCTCTGGTCCAAGTTCCAGAATCCTTTTCCACTGTGTGTCCGTAATTTCCCCCACGTCAGCCGCCCACCTGTCCCTGCCCCCGGAGAAACCTACCTGTGTATTTATTTTCTTTATTAGTTGGGTGTATATCACTGTGATTAACCCCTTAGAGGTCTCTGATTTTATTATTGTTTGTAATAATGGGATCTTGCACCATATGGGGGGTTGCCTTCCGAACTGTTTGCTCAAGGCATGTCTAATCTGTAAGTAGCTATAAAATACTCGGTTTGGCAACCCGTATTCATGCCTCAATTCCTCGAAGGGTTTCAGGGTGTCCCCCTCGTATAGCTGCGTCAGCCGGCGTTTCCCGCTCCTTTCCCACAACTTGTTCCTATCAACTGGTAGTAATTCCTGCAGGAACCTATTGTTCCAAATTGGTGAGTATTCTGAGATTCCCTTGTACCCCATTGTTCGCTTGGCTGCCTGCCAGACCTTAGTGATCATTTTAAGTGTTGGGATCTCTCGTTGTAGCGAATCTGCCTCCAGTGCTTCAACTAATGAACTATGAGGGCTTCCCTGTAAAATGATTTGGACGCTCTTACCTCCCCCTCCATCAGTGGCACATCCACCAAGTTGTTGTAGCTGGGCCGACAAAAAATAGGTAAACGGGTGGGGGATCCCCAATCCCCCCTCCGTAACGGGACACTGCAGTTTTTGTAGGCCTATCCTGGCCTGCCCTTTTTTCCAAATTAATTCCCTGAAAAGGGATTGAATTCTTTGGAACCACTTCTCCCCAATCCACACTGGGGAATTGTGGAGCAGATATAACAACTGAGGCAGCCATACCATTTTAATCAAGTTGGCCCGACCCGCTGCAGAAAGAGGGAGTCTATACCAGATGTCACATTTTTTTTTAAATTTCAATAGAAGAGGGACCAAATTGTCCTCAATGAACGCGCCGGGGTCCCTGGACAACACAACGCCAAGGTACTTCATTTTCCCCGCGACTCTTAATTGAGGTAGGCTCGTTGGAATAGGGCTGGCCAATGGGTCGACCGGCAGGAGCGATGATTTCTCCCAGTTAATGGTCAGACCTGAGAATTTACCAAAGTCCTCCACCAAATGGACTACTTTCTCTAATGAGGAGATCGTGTCTCCAAGGAACAATAAAACATCGTCCGCAAAAAGCGCTATTCTCTCTTCCTCACCTTTCCTATGAAAGCCCTGCAGTTCGGCTGATGATCTCACCGCTCCCGCCAATGGCTCCATAGCCAAGACAAACAACAAAGGGGACAAGGGGCA
Organism: Aquarana catesbeiana; assembly: GCF_042186555.1. Taxonomy (NCBI): domain Eukaryota; kingdom Metazoa; phylum Chordata; class Amphibia; order Anura; family Ranidae; genus Aquarana; species Aquarana catesbeiana. The sequence continues at coordinate 671,000,765 of NC_133326.1, forward strand.
ACCCTGCCTAGTTCCTCTTTCGAGGGGGAAGCTTTCCGAGTAATCATTGTTTACCTTGAGTCTTGCCTTTGGATGGTTGTATAGGATTTTTAACCAGCTGATGAATACGGGGCCAAATCCAAACCTCTCCAGGACCCACCAAAGATATTCCCACTCCAGGCTATCAAAAGCCTTGGCGGTGTCCAAGGACAATATGGCTCTAGACCCCGCATTCTCCGCCGGTGCCTGAAGGTTCAAGTAGGCCCTTCTAATATTGGTACTAGTAGACCGACCGGGGATAAACCCCGATTGGTCTGGATGCACGAGTTTTGTAATGCATTTATTTAATCTAGATGCCAGCACCCTTGCAACAATCTTGACGTCCGAACACAGTAATGATATTGGTCTATATGAAGAGACTTCCGATAAATCTTTCCCCTCCTTTGGTATCACCATTATATCGGCCTCCAACATCGACAGGGGTAGCCTTCCGTCCTTGATCGACTGCTCCAGTACTTTTAGGAGCTCCGGAAGTAGCACCTCCCCATACTTTCTATAGATCTCCAATGGCAAGCCATCCGGGCCTGGAGATTTCTGGCCTGACAGTTCCGCAACAGCCTTTTGCAGCTCCTCCAGGGTCAGGGGAGAATCCATCTCACTCCTGTCCCTTTCCGAGAGCACAGGCAGCTCTACCCCTTCTATAAACCCGTTCATAACGCGCCGGTCCGACCCCCTGCGCGACCTGTACAGATCCCTGTAGAACGTCGAGAAAGTCTCTAGGACCTTGGCGGGGTCGGAAGTAATTTCTCCAGGCGGTGTCTTAATTGAGAAAATGGCCGATGGGGATAGGTTAGATTTAGTTATAAGTGCCAGCATCCGGCCCACTTTCTCCCCTTCACCAAAATAATTTTGCTTCTGGAAGAGTCTTTTGTTTTCTACTCTTCTATTGATTACTTCTCTATACTCTTGTTGTCTACTGAGCCATACTGCCTGTTTTTCCGGGGTTGGGTCTGCCACGTATTGTGCTTCTGATTCCATAGCTTCCCTACTAGCCCTCTCCTCCCATTCCCTTGACGTTTTCTTAGCTATGACAACCTGCTGGTGTAGTAGTCCCCTAAGGAACGCTTTTAAAGTGTCCTACACTACCCCCACAGGGGCTGAACCTGAGTTAAACGTTACAAACTCTTTTAATTTAGAGGTTACTTCTACTGAGCTGCTTATTAAGTCCAACCATAATGGTTTTATTGTCCACCTTTTACAGTTAGATTTAGCAGTTAGGTTCAGAGTCAGGATCAAGGGAGAGTGATCTGAGATACCCCTCGGCTTGTACTCTATATTCCCTATTAATTGCATAGCATCCCTATTGCCTACCGCCATGTCTATGCGCGAGAGAGTAGAGTGTGCCCCTGAGTAACAGGAGTACTGTCGGATGTTTGGGCTGTGGGATCTCCATAGATCGCACCACCCAACCTCCTCCAGAAGTTGGCCTAAGCGGCCCTCTGATAGCCTTTCCGCCCGGTTCATGGGCGGGAACCGATCCAATTTATTGTCCAGAACTGTATTAAAATCCCCCACTAGTATAATCGGTACGTCTACTTTGCTTTCCACAAACTCCAGCAGGTCCAAAATGGTCTCTGTTTTAAACGGGGGGGGATGTAAATATTTGCTAACACCAGGGGCTGATTTTCCACAACGCAGCTCAGGAAGACATAGCGACCCAACACGTCTATTCTGGCTTCCCTGCAGGAAAACGAGATACCTCTCCCCACCAATATGCTCACCCCTCTTGAGTATGAGGTGTGAACTGAGTGGTACTGTTCTTGGAATTTGTGGTTCCGAACCTGTAATTTAGTATCATTAGTAAGGTGGGTTTCCTGCAGACAAGCCAGTTCAACGCCGTGAGCTTCCATTGCCAAAAATACTGCTGCCCTTTTGGCAGGATCACCCATGCCCCTGATGTTCCAGGAGCCTATCCTTAACGTTTTAAAAGGCATCTAAAAAGGAGAAACGGGAAAAAGCAAAAGAAAAGAAAAAAAAAAGAGAAAAAGTTCATTTGTGCATTTGTGGGAACCAAGCTCATCGTGAACTCTGTGATTGTGTTAGTCAAGAAAAAGTGCGAAAAAAAGTGAGAAAAAATAAAGTGAGGGGGGGGCAAGGGGCCCCCACGTCCAGGGACCCCCCCCCCTGCAATTCCTAACTGCAAATACAAACCATTTGTGCTAATATACATTGCATTTGTTTTTATAAACCAACTCTTCATAACTGTATGTGCCTTGTGTTTGCGCCATTGCCTATCCCTATGACTCACTATAAACCCCCCTTCCCGCCCACCTTCGACTTTATCCCCCCCCCTTCTTCCCACCCTTGTTCGTAAACCCCCCCCTGCCTAATTAGGCTAGCCCTGGGGGCTGCACTTGTGACCCTATTCCCCCCTCCCAACCATACAAGAAGTGATTCCCCACACATATGATGAAAAAATACATTGTGACTCGCTACCACTCTCATCCCCCCCGCCCCCCTGCCCACGACCCACTTCCAAGCCCACAAAACAACATACACAGCTAGTGGAATCGCATCCTTCATCCGTACTTCCACTCTCGTGCCCCCCCCCCCACCCCCGCGTCGTCTGCTAATTACTATGAGGAAGAAAAAGAAGAAAAAAGAGATAAAAAACGAAAAAAAAATCAAAAAAGAAAAAGTTGCATTTTCCTCCTTTCCTGTCCAGGTATAGATAACCTTATTTAACCCTTAACTCTGTAGGCCCGTTTTGTTGTCTTCCAGCCATTTTGTTGCCCCTACTGTTGTATCGAAGAAATGGGTAGATCCTAAGGCAGTGATGCGTAGCCGTGCAGGGTATAGCAGGGCGTATTCTATATTATAAGTCCGTAAGTTACGCTTAATTTCCCTAAATTCAGCCCTTCGTTTCTGGAGGTCTGGGGAATAATCAGGAAAAAATGAGATCTTAACTCCGTTGTACAGAATATCCCCCAGTTCTCTGGCCCTGCGCATCAATGTTACCTTATCTCTATAGTTAAAAAGCTTCATTATTATTGGCCTAGGGTTCCCCCCTGATGGCGGGGCCCTAGTTGGCACTCTGTTGGCTCTCTCAATGGCGAAAAGATGAGAGAAAGTTTCCGTCCCAAATATACCCCTAAGCCACTTCTCCAAGAACTCCTCGGGATGGGGACCCTCATACCGCTCCGGTAGGCCTACAACTCTCACATTATTCCTACGGGACCTATTTTCGATTTCCTCCATTCTCGCTTTATATAGTCCCATCTGCGTTTTTAGTGACTTGAGATCTTGTTTCAGTGGGGTTAAGTCGTCCTCAACCTGGCTTACTCTCTCCTCCAGTTCAGATGTTCTAGTTATAGCCCTTTGCAGTTCTTGGCTTACCCTAATTATCTCTTCCTTTAGTCCCGTCAGCTGGTCACTCAGGTCGTTTAAGGAGGCTTTACAGGAATTGACAGCACATAGAACGTCTTTCAGCGTGGGTTCACCCTCTGCTGGTGCGTTTTGTGCAGCGGCATTACTGGTTGCTAATCCCGCGGGGTCACCCGTAGTGCCTTTACTAGTCGCCGTTTTCGTTGTATGCATTACAGTTGGTCCTTTTCCTAGGCTCTTTCTGTCCCCTGAGCCCCCTACTTGCAACCTGTCCTGCTGCTGCTGAGTGTTTTTAGATGGTGATGAAGTGGAGGGGTGAGCAAATTTTTCCAGTTTGGCCGCTGCTGCAACTGCTGCCTGATTCGCCTTTTCTTTTGAAGTACGGGTCATTTGGGAGCCAGTGTTGTCCTGTTGTTGTAG